>NW_027171393.1:12500-19021 GCF_036898095.1 Palaemon carinicauda
GATTAAAATTGGTGTTACACACTCCGTGGCAATGATCTCTTATAGAGGAATGAGAAGGCTTACCCAGCGGTAGAAGGGTCCTTGAACTAATGCCTCTATGTTCAAAGGTTCTGGTAGACAACATTTTTGTCGAACTACCTACATATTCCGAACTACACTTCGGACACACAAATTTATATACAACCATAGAACATAGTTCGCTAGATAACGACTCCTTGGACTTGAGCAAATTGCCTATCTTAAAATTATTGAAAAATACCATTCTAATATTTATATTTTTGAAGTAGGTTTTCGTTATGTGCTTAATTTTCCTTTCTATTATAGTATTAATTTTGTTCGATATATAAGGAAATCGAAAATATATAATGTCTTTTACTTCACAAATTTGGGTATCAAAATTATTGATTTTGTTAAGAAAATTTTGTACTTTTTTGTAAAATAAATTATCCTGGTAACCATTGTTGTTGAAGAATTCCTTTAAAAATGTAATTTCTTTATGAAAGTTAAAATAATTTGATGAAAGTTTATATGCTCTATTAATGAGAGTATTAATACTGTTCATTTTGTATCTTAAATTACACTCACTTAAAAAATTTAAACCAAGACCAGTAAAAGTGGGCTTTCTATAAACTTCCATATGCATTTTAAGGTCAGAAGTTTTAGTTACTAATACGTCTAAAAAGGGCATTTTACCTTCGTTTTCTTCTTCCATGGTGAACTTGATATTACTGTGTTGAGAATTTAAATAATTAAAAAACTTGATTGCGTCATTTTTTTGCTTAAAAATAATAAATGTGTCATCCACATACCTTCTATACAACACAGGCTTAAAACTTAAAGGACAATTTTCCAACCATTCAGTCTCGTGAAAACATAAGAAAATATTGGCCAAAGTTGCCGAAATAGGATTCCCCATAGCTAGTCCATCTTTTTGTTTGTAATACTCTTTGTTAAAAATAAAAAATGAATCTTGAACAATAATGTTTAATATATCAATAAATTTAGATTTACTCAGGTTTCTAAAGTTGTTATTATCCTTGTACATTTTATTTGCCACGATTTCAATAACTTCTTTTGTGGGGATATTTGTATATAAGCTTTCGATGTCAAAGCTTGCCATATAATAATTATTTTTTAGTCTAAAATTTTTTATAGTATCAAAAAATGCATATGAATTTTCCAAGGTATATTCATTCTTTGCCCATTCTTCTATATTAGGAATCATAAATTTTGCTAAACTAAAATTTGGTGTATTGATTGACGATAGCACTGGTCTTAAAGGAATATTCTCTTTATGTATTTTTGGCAAACCATATAAGATACCAGGATTGCGACCCGAAGCATACAAATGTTTATACTCTTCATCTGTTATATGTTTACCTTTTTTAAGATAACTTAGTAGTCTGTTAACCTTGTCTTCTAGCAGAAGAGTATTTTTGAAAGGGTCTTTTTTACTTTTTTCAAATTGCAATGGATTGTTAAGAATATTCATCATTTTCTCTACATAATCACTTTTATTCATGATGGTAATACCTTTCCCTTTGTCTGGTTTAGAAAATATAATGTCTTTGTTTTCACTTAGATTTCTTAGTATTTTTATGTCATTTTGATCAAACAATGGTACCTGGATTTCTTTCTTGTATTCTTCTAATATATTACTGAATAGGTCTTGCATTTCTTTATAGACAGCTTCTTTATCAGAACAGTTGTCGTTGTTTAGTCTGTTTACTTTATTTGCAAATATTTCCATACTTACTTTCATTTTAATATGATCGAGTTTTTGATACTATGCATTTTTTGATACTATAAAAAATTTTAGACTAAAAAATAATTATTATATGGCAAGCTTTGACATCGAAAGCTTATATACAAATATCCCCACAAAAGAAGTTATTGAAATCGTGGCAAATAAAATGTACAAGGATAATAACAACTTTAGAAACCTGAGTAAATCTAAATTTATTGATATATTAAACATTATTGTTCAAGATTCATTTTTTATTTTTAACAAAGAGTATTACAAACAAAAAGATGGACTAGCTATGGGGAATCCTATTTCGGCAACTTTGGCCAATATTTTCTTATGTTTTCACGAGACTGAATGGTTGGAAAATTGTCCTTTAAGTTTTAAGCCTGTGTTGTATAGAAGGTATGTGGATGACACATTTATTATTTTTAAGCAAAAAAATTACGCAATCAAGTTTTTTAATTACTTAAATTCTCAACACAGTAATATCAAGTTCACCATGGAAGAAGAAAACGAAGGTAAAATGCCCTTTTTAGACGTATTAGTAACTAAAACTTCTGACCTTAAAATGCATATGGAAGTTTATAGAAAGCCCACTTTTACTGGTCTTGGTTTAAATTTTTCAAGTGAGTGTAATTTAAGATACAAAATGAACAGTATTAATACTCTCATTAATAGAGCATATAAACTTTCATCAAATTATTTTAACTTTCATAAAGAAATTACATTTTTAAAGGAATTCTTCAACAACAATGGTTACCAGGATAATTTATTTTACAAAAAAGTACAAATTTTTCTTAACAAAATCAATAATTTTGATACCCAAATTTGTGAAGTAAAAGACATTATATATTTTCGATTTCCTTATATATCGAACAAAATTAATACTATAATAGAAAGGAAAATTAAGCACATAACGAAAACCTACTTCAAAAATATAAATATTAGAATGGTATTTTTCAATAATTTTAAGATAGGCAATTTGCTCAAGTTCAAGGAGTCGTTATCTAGCGAACTATGTTCTATGGTTGTATATAAATTTGTGTGTCCGAAGTGTAGTTCGGAATATGTAGGTAGTTCGACAAAAATGTTGTCTACCAGAACCTTTGAACATAGAGGCATTAGTTCAAGGACCCTTCTACCGCTGGGTAAGCCTTCTCATTCCTCTATAAGAGATCATTGCCACGGAGTGTGTAACACCAATTTTAATCATCTTGATTTTAGCATTATATGTAAAGCTCGATTTGAGACCGAGCTGAGATTATTAGAAACATTTTACATAGAAAAAATTCAACCAAAACTAAACCTAGATAACTCTGCTTTCAGCAGAAAAGTGTTTTAAGTACTATTTATAATTTTAAATTATCTTATTTTTCTCATGTATTTTACCAATGTTTTTTTTTTTTTTATTATTTGTATCAATGTATGTTTTTAACTTTACAGAACCTGATGATGGACAAATTGTCCGAAACGTTGAAATAAAGGTGATTGGATGAAGATGATGTTTCAATTTGTGCTTGCACTACAGTTCCTCATTAAACTGCGTTTCCCCTCGTCTGAGAATTACAGAACTACCATTTTAAGAAGATATGGACAAGATGCACTACGAGGCGTAAGAAGATGGGAAAAAAGCCTTCAGAGATGGGAAAAAAACAAACTTGATATTTTATTTCTGGAAAGATGTCTTCAGTATGGCTGTATACCAAAATTTGTTCAGTTTAAGTTGTACAGGCGGCAGCTACAGCGAAGACGATTCTACAAAGATTGGCAGAGTTTCTTAATCGAGAATGAACTTCGACAAAACAAGAAAAACGACACCAAGCTGTATCAAGATTTATTATCATGTCACGATAGTATTAAGAGACAAATTTCATTTTTAGATTTTAATCATATTTTACATTGTATCCATAAGGACTGTGAACTTTATAAAAACAAAGTATGTCTAACCCATGCTAAAAAACTTTTTAAACTAGGCGGTTTCTATAAACCACCATCTTGTAATGGCAATAAAGTCGTGTACAACCTCTCTAACTACCAACTAAAAAAAAAGAGAAAAATACCTATTATCCTTTGGACTTGACCATTGCCTCAAACCAAAACTCGATCATATTAAAATGAAAGTAAGTATGGAAATATTTGCAAATAAAGTAAACAGACTAAACAACGACAACTGTTCTGATAAAGAAGCTGTCTATAAAGAAATGCAAGACCTATTCAGTAATATATTAGAAGAATACAAGAAAGAAATCCAGGTACCATTGTTTGATCAAAATGACATAAAAATACTAAGAAATCTAAGTGAAAACAAAGACATTATATTTTCTAAACCAGACAAAGGGAAAGGTATTACCATCATGAATAAAAGTGATTATGTAGAGAAAATGATGAATATTCTTAACAATCCATTGCAATTTGAAAAAAGTAAAAAAGACCCTTTCAAAAATACTCTTCTGCTAGAAGACAAGGTTAACAGACTACTAAGTTATCTTAAAAAAGGTAAACATATAACAGATGAAGAGTATAAACATTTGTATGCTTCTGGTCGCAATCCTGGTATCTTATATGGTTTGCCAAAAATACATAAAGAGAATATTCCTTTAAGACCAGTGCTATCGTCAATCAATACACCAAATTTTAGTTTAGCAAAATTTATGATTCCTAATATAGAAGAATGGGCAAAGAATGAATATACCTTGGAAAATTCATATGCATTTTTTGATACTATAAAAAATTTTAGACTAAAAAATAATTATTATATGGCAAGCTTTGACATCGAAAGCTTATATACAAATATCCCCACAAAAGAAGTTATTGAAATCGTAGCAAATAAAATGTACAAGGATAATAACAACTTTAGAAACCTGAGTAAATCTAAATTTATTGATATATTAAACATTATTGTTCAAGATTCATTTTTTATTTTTAACAAAGAGTATTACAAACAAAAAGATGGACTAGCTATGGGGAATCCTATTTCGGCAACTTTGGCCAATATTTTCTTATGTTTTCACGAGACTGAATGGTTGGAAAATTGTCCTTTAAGTTTTAAGCCTGTGTTGTATAGAAGGTATGTGGATGACACATTTATTATTTTTAAGCAAAAAAATGACGCAATCAAGTTTTTTAATTATTTAAATTCTCAACACAGTAATATCAAGTTCACCATGGAAGAAGAAAACGAAGGTAAAATGCCCTTTTTGGACGTATTAGTAACTAAAACTTCTGACCTTGAAATGCATATGGAAGTTTATAGAAAGCCCACTTTTACTGGTCTTGGTTTAAATTTTTTAAGTGAGTGTAATTTAAGATACAAAATGAACAGTATTAATACTCTCATTAATAGAGCATATAAACTTTCATCAAATTATTTTAACTTTCATAAAGAAATTACATTTTTAAAGGAATTTTTCAACAACAATGGTTACCAGGATAATTTATTTTACAAAAAAGTACAAATTTTTCTTAACAAAATCAATAATGTTGATACCCAAATTTGTGAAGTAAAAGACATTATATATTTTCGATTTCCTTACATATCGAACAAAATTAATACTATAATAGAAAGGAAAATTAAGCACATAACGAAAACCTACTTCAAAAATATAAATATTAGAATGGTATTTTTCAATAATTTTAAGATAGGCAATTTGCTCAAGTCCAAGGAGTCGTTATCTAGCGAAGTATGTTCTATGGTTGTATATAAATTTGTGTGTCCGAAGTGTAGTTCGGAATATGTAGGTAGTTCGACAAAACTGTTGTCTACCAGAACCTTTGAACATAGAGGCATTAGTTCAAGGACCCTTCTACCGCTGGGTAAGCCTTCTCATTCCTCTATAAGAGATCATTGCCACGGAGTGTGTAACACCAATTTTAATCATCTTGATTTTAGCATTATATGTAAAGCTCGATTTGAGACCGAGCTGAGATTATTAGAAACATTTTACATAGAAAAAATTCAACCAAAACTAAACCTAGATAACTCTGCTTTCAGCAGAAAAGTGTTTTAAGTACTATTTATAATTTTAAATTATCTTATTTTTCTCATGTATTTTACCAATGTTTTTTTTTTTTATTATTTGTATCAATGTATGTTTTTAACTTTACAGAACCTAATTATTATCATTATTATTGAAATTATTATTATTATTATTATTATTATTATTATTATTATTATTATTATTATTATTATTATTATTATTATTATTATTTTTATTATTATTATTATTATTATTATTATTATTATTATTATTATTATTATTATTATTATTATTAATATTATTATTATTAATATTATTATTATTATTATTATTATTATTATTTTTATTATTATTATTATTAATGTTAATATTATTATTATTATTATTATTATTATATTAAAATTATTATTATTATTATTATTATTATTATTATTATTATTAAAATTATTATTATTATTATTATTATTATTATTATTATTATTATTATTATTATTATTATTATTATTATTATTAAAATTATTATTATTATCATTATTATTATTATTATTATTAAAATTATTATTTTTATTATTATTATTATTATTATTATTATTATTATTAAAATTATTATTATTATTATTATTATTATTATTATTATTATTATCATTATTATTATTATTATTATTATTATTATTATTATTATTATTATTATTATTAAAATTATTATTATTATTATTATTATTATTATTATTATTATTATTATTATTATTATTATTATTATTATTATTATTATTATTATTATTATTATTATTAAAATT
>NW_027171395.1:0-2500 GCF_036898095.1 Palaemon carinicauda
ATTAGATTATTAATAATGTTATTAATAATTAATAATATTAATAATAATAATAATAATAATAATATTAATAATAATAATAATATTATTAATAATAATAATAATAATAATAATAATAATAATAATAATAATAATAATAATAATAATAATTTTAATAATAATAATATTATTAATAATAATAATAATAATTATTATTATTATTATTATTATTATTATTATTATTATTATTAATAATAATAATATTATTATTATGATTATTATTATAATAATAATAATAATAATAATAATAATAATAATAATAATAATAATTATTATTATTATTATTATTATTATTATTATTATTATTATTATTATTATTATTAAAATTGTAATTATTATTATTTTTTTTTTTTTTTTTTTTTTTTTTTTTTTTTTTTTTTTTTTTTTTTTTTTTTTTTGCTATTCACAGTCATCACTGACTGGTAATTTATAGTGTGGGATTCCAGGTCACATCCAGTTACCTTAGGAGTCCATCACTCTCCTTATTATGTGTGCTGTTTCAAGTAGCACACTTTTCTGAACCAATCCTGGTGCTATGTCCGATCCTACATTTTCCAAGTTCCTTTTCAGAGACTTTGGGATTGTCCCGAGTGCTCCTATGATTATGGGCACTACTTCCACTTCCATGTTCCATAGCCTCCTCAATTCCAGTTTCAGATCTTGATACTTTTCTATTTTCTCTCTTCCTTTTTCCTCCACTCTTGAGTCCCACGGCACAGCAACATCTATGAGAGATACCTTATTTTTTGATTTGTCGACCAGAGTAACATCTGGTCGATGTGCTTGTATCACCCTGTCCGTCCTGATGCCGTAGTCCCAGAGTATCTTCGCCTGGTCATTCTCTACTACGGCTTGTGGCTGGTGCTCATACCATTTGCTGCTGCATGGTATTTGATGTTTTCTGCACAGACTCCAATGGTGAGCCTTAGCCACCGTATCATGCCGTTTCTTGTATTGGTTTTGAGCAAGTGCTGAGCATTCACTGGCAATGTGATTTATAGTTTCTTCTTTTTCCATACATTTTCTGCACTTTGACGAGATGTTTGTTCCGTCTATTGCTCTCTGAATATACCTTGTCCTAAGGGCCTGATCTTGAGCGGCCATTATCATTCCTTCTGTCTCACTCTTCAGTTCTCCTCTTTGTAGCCACTGCCATGATTCTTTAGTGGCTAATTCTCCAGTCTGTCTCATGAATTGCCCATGCATTGGTTTGCTCAGCCATTCTTCTAATCTCTTCTTTCCTGTCCTTTCTCTGTATACTTCTGGATTTTCATCTTCCTTTATTAAGCCTTCATCCCATACATTCTTTAGCCATTCGTCATCACTGTTCTTTATGTATTGGCCTAACGCTCTGCATTCGATGTTGACGCAGTCTTCTATGCTTATTAGACCTTTTCCTCCTTCACTTCTAGGTATATACAGCCTGTTGACGTTGGCTCTTGGATGTAGAGCTTGATACATAGTCAATACCTTCCTTGTTTTTCTATCTATATTGCGAAGCTCTGACTTCTTCCACTCCACTATTCCAGCGCTG
Source organism: Palaemon carinicauda (assembly GCF_036898095.1). Lineage (NCBI taxonomy): Eukaryota > Metazoa > Arthropoda > Malacostraca > Decapoda > Palaemonidae > Palaemon > Palaemon carinicauda. The sequence goes on from NW_027171395.1 coordinate 1,571, forward strand.
TACCGGACTACTGGCACTGCCCAAGTATTTATGGCCTTCACCATGTTTCCAGAGTTGAGCTTTGACTTGAGTATAGCTTTCATTCTCTTTGAGTATTCGTTTCTAATCATTTCCTTCATTTCATTGTGTTTTATTGTTTCTCCTTCCATTATACCGAGGTATTTGTAGCCTGTTTCATCTATATCTTTGATGACATTTCCATCTGGTAGCTTAATCCCTTCAGTTCTTGTTACTTTTCCTTTCTCCATGCTAACTAGAGCACATTTTTCTATCCCAAACTCCATCTTGATGTCTCCTGACACAATTCTAACAGTCTGGATTAGCATGTCGATTTCCTCAGCATTTTTCCCGAACAGCTTTATGTCATCCATGAACATTAGATGGTTAATTCTGCTGCATCCTTTCTTGAGTTGATACCCGACTTCAATCTTCTCTAGCACTCTTGACATGGGGATCATAGCTACTATGAAGAGTAGTGGAGATAGAGAGTCCCCTTGGAAGATTCCTCTCCTGATATTTACGTCGGCAAGCTGTTTTCCAGAGCATGTAAGCACTGTCTTCCAGTTTTGCATTGTATTCCGGAGGAAGGTGATGGTGTTCTCCTCAGCACCATATATATTCAAGCATTCTATCAGCCATGAGTGTGGTATCATGTCGAAGGCTTTTTTGTAATCTATCCATGCCATGCTAAGGTTGGTTTTCCTTCTCTTGCTGTTTGTCATTACCATTTTGTCAATGAGGAGCTGGTCCTTTGTGCCTCTGCATTTCTTCCTACATCCTTTTTGCTGGCTGGGAATGGTATTTGTTTCCTCTAGGTAGATGTACAGCCGTTCGCTGATAATGCCTGTTAGGAGCTTCCACATTATTGGTAGGCAGGTAATTGGTCGGTAGTTGCTTGGTATATTACCTTTACTTTTGTCTTTTTGTACT
>NW_027171396.1:5000-12500 GCF_036898095.1 Palaemon carinicauda
ATATATATATATATATATATATAAAATTCCCTTTGAGTGGGGATACTGTGACGTGGTGAAAGTGATTCAATTTTGAAAGTCCTAGGTCAAAGGTCAAGGTTGAGCAAAAGTTCGAAAAATAAGCAGCCGTGGCGGAGGTCTGCGCTCTACTGAGTGCCCTTTTTTATACGTGTAATATTCACTGCCTTGCATTTATGTGCTGATTTAGAAAACTGATTTCTTTTTTGAAATCATATATACATTTTGTAATATGGGTGGCTCCAGAGACATTCTGACAGTCACTGTTGTATTCATTAGTTAACTTATGAATTAAGGAAGAACAGTACAGAAAACTAATGCTCTTAAACAACGGTTCATAGAGTATACTGCACCTATATGGACCAATAGATATAATGTCATTGAAGCATTGTATTTATTCTTAGTTTTAGTTTCCTCTCATGTTAAGTGTGTTTATATATATATATATATATATATATATATATATATATATATATATATACATATATATATATTTATATATATACACATATATACATATATATATGTATATATATATTATATATGTGTATATATATGTATATGTATATATATTTATATATATATGTGTGTATATACATATATATACATACATATATATATATATATATATATATATATATATATATATGTATATATATAGATATATATATATATATATATATATATATATATATATATATATATATATATATATATATAAATTTCCCTTTGAGTGGGGATACTGTGACGTGGTGAAAGGGTTTGACTATCGCCATGATCAGTGAAGCTGTACTAGTCAGGGCCAGCTATACTAGGTTGGTTTGCTGTGAGCGACTAGACGAAAATCTCCCACCGTCACTAATCCGCAGTTGGCCAGCTTGGTGATGAAAATTGTCCAAACGCCAGACATGACTAAGGACAAGTCTGAGTCCTTTGTCCTGCAGTGGATTAGAAACTACCGTATTTGTTGTTGTTGTTGTTGTTGTTGTTGTTGTTGTATACAATATATTACTGATCAGTTATGATAAATTTTGTCATTAGTTAATTCAACAAAATAAATCATTACAAGGGGATGGGTGTCGCCAGTGCACCTCATTCATTGCACTCTAGGCATTGAAAAATGTATGCACCTACTTCTTAGCCTTCCTTCCTTCTTGCTGTCCAGCTTCTTTAAACTTTAGATTATTCATAATATACTAAAGCGATTTTGGCCTTTGATTCCTTATATCAAATTATGCAAGACATTAAAAACTATTCATTTGATTTTCGTTTTAAAGGTGGTCGATTTGTTTATTGTTTAATGCGGGATTATTTGTTTACCTTTAGTATCACAAAGGTTGTTTCTGTGTTTAGATTTAATGCAAGTTTGGAGAGTAAATATTTTTTTTTTCGACAATTTTTAAGTTTTTTTATTTTTTTTTTTATTTTTTTTCAGTGAATTTTAATACTTGGTTAAGATATTAATTTTTCAATGCATTTTTATGCTTCGTTAAGATATGTGATTTTTCAGTAAATTTTATTGCTTAGTAAAGATAAAAAAAAAATTCAATACATTTTAATGCATGAGTAAAATGAATTTTTAATATACTTTAATACCTGCTAAAGATATAGGATTTTTCAATAAATTTTAATGCTTAGTAACGATGAAGGATTTTTTTCAATACATTTTAATGCATAAGTCATATTGATTTTTAATATACTTCAATACTTACTGAAGATATGGGATTTTTCAATAAATTTTAATGCTTAGTAAAGATAAAAAAAAAATTATATAAATTTTAATGCATAAGTCATATGAATTTTTTATATACTTTAATACTTACTAAAGATATGGGATTTTTCAATAAATTTTAATCCATAAGTAATATGAATTTTTAATATACTTTAATACTTACTAAAAATATAGTATTTTTCAATACATTTTAATGCATAAGTCATATGAATTTTTAATATAGTTTAATACTTACTAAAGACATAGGATTTTTCAATAAGTTTGAATGCTCAGTAAAGATAAAAAAAAAAATATATAAATTTTAATGCATAAGTAATATGTATTTTTTAATATACTTTAATACTTGCTAAAGATATGGGATTTTTCAATAAATTTTAATGTTTAGTAACAATTAAGGATTTTTTAATACATTTCAATGCATATGTCATAAATTATTAATATACTTTAATACTTAGGAAGGATATTGGGGATTTCAATAAATTTTAACGCTCAGTAAAGATAAAAAGAATTTTTCAATACATTTTAATACTTAGCAAAGATAAAGGATTTTTCAATACATTTCAATGCATATGTCTTGGATTTTTAATATACTTCAATACTTAGGAAGGATATTGGGGATTTCAATAAATTTTAACGCTCAGTAAAGATAAAAAGAATCTTTCAATACATTTTAATACTTAGTAAAGATAAGAATTATTTTGCAAGGGTATTTTATCAGTTCAGCATGTCAGTCTAGGAGGGGGATATGGTGGAAGCCAAGGCAGATTTTTATCAATACATTCTCGTGATACCAGAAGTGTTAAGTCTCATTACTGATATCGGTAATGTTCTTTTTGTGGAAAAGGGGATTACTGATTTTTGATAGCAGATAAGGGTAATAACAACAATAACAACAACAACAGCAGAAGCAACGACTGAACACAGTCTCTTTCAAGAGTTGAAATCGTTAGTACCGTTTTAGGCGCCGGGTGTGCATGCGGTTTAAAAACGCGAGGTAGTGCGGGGTGTTGATACCGGTTGTACATGCGGTTTTAAAAACGCGATCTTGTGAGGGTCTGGTTTTAGATACCGGTTGTACATGCAGTTTTAAAACGGGAGGTAGTGCGGGTTGTTGATACCGGTTGTACATGCGGTTTAAAAACGGGAGGTAGTGCGGGTTGTTGATACCGGTTGTACATGCGGTTTTAAAAACGCGAGGTAGTGCGGGGTGTTGATACCGGTTGTACATGCGGTTTTAAAAACGAGATCTTGTGAGGGTCTGGTTTTAGATACCGATTGTACATGCAGTTTTAAAACGCGAGGTAGTGCGGGTTGTTGATACCGGTTGTTCATGCGGTTTTAAAAACGCGATCTTGTGAGGGTCTGGTTTTAGATACCGATTGTACATGCAGTTTTAAAACGCTAGGTAGTGCGGGTTGTTGATACCGGTTGTACATGCTGTTTTAAAAACACGAGGTACTGCGGGTTGTAGATACTGGTTGTACATGCGGTTCAAAAACACGATATTGTCAGGGTCTGGTAATATATACCGGTTGTGCATGCGGTTTAAAACCTCGAGCTAGTGCGGGTTGTTGATACCGGTTGTACATGCGGTTTTAAAAACGCGAGGTACTGCGGGTTGTAGATACTGGTTGTACATGCGGTTCAAAAACACGATATTGTCAGGGTCTGGTAATAAATACCGGTTGTGCATGCGGTTTAAAACCTCGAGCTAGTGCGGGTTGTATATACCGGTTGTACATGCGGTTTTACAACGCGAGCTAGTGCTGGTATGGTTGTAGATACCGGTTGTACGTACTGTTAAAAAGCGCGAGCTAATGCTGGTTGTAGATTCCGATTGTGCATGCGGTTTTAAAAGGCAAGGTATGCGGGTTGTAGATACCGGTTGTGCATGCCGTTAAAAAGCTCAAGCTAGTGCGGGTTGTAGATACCGGTTGTACATGCGGTTTTAAAACGTGAGCTAGTGCGGTCTCTAGTTGTAGATATTGGTTGTGCATAAGGTTAGAAATAGCCAGTTTGCGTATGCCTGGTTGTAGATACCAGCAAGATCTTGGTTTTGTGATACAGAAGGCTGTATTGTGTTACTAGTGGGTCATTGAAATGGTTGCAGTATTTCTTGTGTTGTAGTGATCATCAAAGGTTTTCTGAGTTTTGTATTACAGCTTTTGTTGTGCATATCGGTTGTGCACGCGGTTTAAAATCGCAAGCTTCTGCGTGTCCGGTTGTAGATACTATAAAGGTCTTGGTTGTAGGTTGCAGAAGGCTGCGTTGTGTTGCTAGTGGGTCATTGCAGTGGTTGCAGTATTGTATTTGTTGCAGTGATCATCTAAAGTCTGTTGCCCTTGTTGTGTATGCAGTTCAAAATCGTAAGCTTGCGAGTGTCCAGTTGTAGATATAAAAAAGGTCTTGGTTTTAGGTTGTTAAAGACTGTGTTGTGTTGCCAGTGGGTCATTGCAGTGGATGCAGTATTCCCTGTTGCAGTGATCATCTAAAGTCTAAGTTTTGCAATACTGCCTTTGTTGTGCATGCGGTTTAAAATCGCAAGCTTGGGTGTGTTCAGTTTTAGATACTATAAAGGTCTTAGTTGTAGGTTGCAGAAGGCTGTGTTGTGTTGCCAGTGGGTCATTGCAGTGGATGCAGTATTCCCTGTTGCAGTGATCATACAAAGTTGAAGTTTTGCAGTACTTCCTTTGCCAAAATCTAAATTTTGCAATATTTTGACCACTGGGGTCATCTACTTCATGTCTATTCTACTGTGATTGTTGTCCTCAGAAGAGCGTGAAGGATTCCTTCAACTCTCTGATATCTGCAATATTTCGCTAAGCCACTTCATTCTTGGATTTGCAATCTTACTCATTAATGCTGTAATTGCAAGGCTAATCAGTGCCTCGATTGGAGTACTATTAATTATCACTTTACTTACGATACTATGAGTTCTTGCTGTGGTGGCAAGACAACTCTGAATTTCTCTTGTTGCAATGTCAACATTTCAGTGGTTGCTATTTTATGCAATATTGCAATTGCAGGCCGACTCATTTGTTTAGCACTTCAGCATTTAATGCAACACTTGCACTACCTAAAAGTGCTGCACTTTTTGGCTGCAACATTGCTGCAGTTGCAAACCTACTCATTTTTGTAGGACATCAACATTTAATGCAACACTTGCACTACCTAAATGTGCTGCACTTTTTGGCTGCAACACTTGTAATACCATTCACGGTTGCATTGTTTATGCTGCAATTTGTCCCAATTTTGTGACTTCAATTTCCCATTCTAATAAGTGCAGTCCTCACGGCTCCAATTGGGAATCTTTCCAATTTTGAAAAACTCCCAAGGACTTTTCCTTTTGCTCTAATGGCTGCAAGTAAATATTTAGCCACCAGCTGTTTTTATCAGTGAAAAACTTGCATGGATCTCCTGGCAATAAATCCAGGATAGTTATGAAGTTTCTTAATGGCGGGAAGAGAATCAATAGTTTAGTGAAGCGCTTCTCCGTGAAGACGTCTCCGGAATCCATCACACATGAGAAAGACGAAGACTTTGATTACTTCCGTGTCATCAGGAGAACTGTTTACTCTGCAAATAGGTGTCAATTCAGGTACATATACTTTAATGTTTGGATCAGTATTGCAGGTACATAGACCAAATGTTTGGATCCTTATTACAGGTACATAGACTTAATGTTTGGAACCTTACTATAGGTATATAAACTTAAATGTTTGGATCCTTGTTAAGAGTCCATAGACTCAATGTTTGGATCCTTTATTACTGGTACATAGACTACTGTAAATGTTTGGATTCTTATTACTGGTACATAGATTAAATTTTTGGATCCCTATTACTGGTACATAGACTTGAATGTTTGGGTCCTTATTACAGGTACAAAGAATAAATGTTTGGATCCTTATTACTGGTACTTAGTTAAGATGTTTGGATCCTTATTACTGGTACTTAGTTAAGATGTTTGGATCCTTATTACTGGTACATAGATTAAATGTTTGGATCCTTATTAATGGAACATACTTGAATGTTCGATCCTTATTAGAGTACATGGACTAAATGTTTGGATAATTATTATAGGTACATAGACTAAATGTTGGATCATTATTATAGGTACATAGACTAAATGTTTTGATCATTATTATGGGTACATAGATTAAATGTTTGGATCCTTATTACAGGTACATGAACTTGAATGTTTGGATCCTTATGACGGGTACATAGACTAAATGTTTGGATCTTTATTACAGGTACATAGACTAGATGTTTGGATCATTATTAAAGGTACATAAACTCAAATGTTTGGATCCTTGTTATGGGTTCATAGACTGAATGTTTGGATCCTTATTACTGGTACATAGATTAAATGTTTGGATCCTTATTAATGGAACTTACTTAAATGTTCGCTCCTTATTACAGGTACAAGGACTAAATGTTTGGATCATTATTACTGTTACATAAATTAAATGTTTGGATCCTTATTACAGGTACATAGAGTAAATATTTGGATCCTTATTACAAGTACATAGAGTAAATATTTGGATCCTTATTACAAGTACATAGAGTAAATATTTGGATCCTTATTACAGGTACATAGACTAAATATTTGGATCCTTATTACAAGTACATAGAGTAAATATTTGGATCCTTATTACAAGTACATAGAGTAAATATTTGGATCCTTATTACAGGTACACAGAGTAAATATTTGGATCATTATTACAGGTACATAGAGTAAATATTTGGATCCTTATTACAGGTTCACGAGAAAGGAGACAAATATGAATGAAAAAAATAGAGGAAAAAAAGAAATATCATAAAGAAAATAAACAACTTATGATATATAATTGGTAGGAATGTGAAAAAAAGAAGAGGGAAGCATGAATATAAGACAGTAATGCTTTATGTGAATAGTTTAGAAAATGAAGCCCTATAGTCAATTCTTTTTAGCGAGGTAGATTTGCACAGACTCGCAAGGGTGCCCTTTTTAGCTCGGAAAAGTTTCTTGATCGCTGATTGGTTGGACAAAATAATTCTAACCAATCGGGTAGCAGGAAATTTTTCCGAGCTAAATGGGCATCTCTGCGTGTAAATGCGCCTCATTAAAAAAGATTGAGTATAGTAAGAGTAATGTAAAGTATGGTGAGAGGGGGGGGGACCCGAGATATACACTTGGAAACCACAACTGCCGGGTTGTAGTTAGGAAAGGGGGGCGGGGGTGGGAAAGGCCGAATTGTGTTGACGTTGGTATATCTAAATATTTAGTTGTTATTATTGACGGGTCGTGTACACTATTAAGAATGATAGTAATCCATTTGTTGCTTATTGCATTCAAGTGACGTCACGTTGCTACATTTTCTAATCAATCTGTAATCTCGATTCTTATCAGCGCCGGCAGCTAAAGAGGATTAGTTCTTTATATATGTAAATACATGACGATCAGATAGTGCATTCATATATGATGCATATTTTTTGTCAACGCCACTCACAGCTTTATTTTATAGGGAATTTTTTTTTTTTTTTTTTTTTTTTTTTTTTTTGAGATGTGGCAGTTTATTTTATTTTACTTATTATTTTTTTTTTGAGAAGTGGCAGTTTGTTTTTTGTTGTTGTGAGAAGTAGCGTGTATTTTTTTTTTTTTTTTTTTTTTTTTTTTTTTTTTTTTTTTGAGAAGTGACAGTTTTTTTCCGTAGTTTTCGTCAAAAATGGCAAGTTTTTGGTAGTTTTTGATAAATTAAAATTTTTTTTAT
>NW_027171397.1:5000-15000 GCF_036898095.1 Palaemon carinicauda
TGGTATTTGGTGGAAGATACAGCACCTTTATGAACTTGAATTCATCGAAGATATCATCTTCAAGTCCGGGGGGGGGGGGGGGAGTGAGCGGGTGCATTGTCAAGGCATAGCAGGCACTTTAAAGGCAATTTCTGCTCATGAAGATACTTCTTCACAGAAGGACCGAAAACTTGGTTTACCCATTGCACAAAGAATTGCCTAGTGACCCAGGCCTTCGAGTTGGATCGCCAGAAAACATGAAGCTGATCCTTATCGACGTTGTGTGCTTTAAAGGCCCTAGGGTTCTCCGAATGGTAAACAAGCAAGGGCTTGACTTTAAAGTCCCCGCTAGCGTTGGCACATAGAGCAAGAGTCAACCGATCCTTCATTGGCTTATGCCCAGGCAATTTCTTCTCTTCGGCAGTGATGTTGGTTCGACTCGGCATCTTCTTCCAAAACAGCCCGGTTTCATCACAATTGAACACCTGCTGCTCTACGTAGCCTTCTTCCTTTACGATATTTTCGAAGTTCTGGCAGCCTTTGTGTCCGCACTAGCAGCCTCTCCGTGGCGAACAACTGAATGAATCCCGGACTGTTTCTTAAATTTCTCGAACCAGCCACGAGATGCCTTGAAATCATCTGAGGAAGGCTCGGTTGAACTCTCCCCAGCATCACCCCCAGAGCTCTCCTCCTTCAAGTCCGTAAAGATGGTGTGCGCCTTCTCGCAGATAACGGTTTCGGTGATGGTGTCGCCAACGATCTCTCTATCCTTAATCCACACTAGTAGAAGTCGTTCCATCTCTTCTATGATAGGGGTACGGCGTTTGGAAATTATAGTGATCCCCTTAGAAGGTTTCACTGCTTTAATAGCTTCCTTCTGTTTAAGGATTGTCGAGATCGTCGACATATTACGGCCATACTGTTTAGCAAGTTCACTCACGCGGATGCCACGCTCATGTTTTTCAATAATTTCCTGCTTGATTTCTATAGAAAGCATTTCCTTCTTCCTTTTCTCACCACTACCACTACCACTGGCAAAACTAAGCCTTTTTGGACCCATGATTTACGTAAATTATCGTTAATGGATGCACGTAAAAAATCACGATTAAATCACAGTTAATATCAGAACGCACAGAGCACAACCGCAAGAAGCCGACGAGAACAGAGGACTGACCCAAGCCGCGCTAATTGAGCGTCCCTCCGAGGTCGATGTGCTGCCTTCTATCGGCGGAAATAAAAAACACTTCAGGCGCTATGAGCACCGACTACGCGTACGAGTATTGTTTACTTCGGGTGTCGAAAAAAACATTCGGGTGTAGAGTCGGAACGTGTTCGAATTGTACTTCGCGTGTCGAAAAATTCGGATACAACCGGTACAACGAAAATTGCTACTTCGTGTGTCGAAATAAAATTCAGGTGTAGAGTCAAAAATTTGCTCAAATTTTACTTCGGATGTTGGAAAATTCGGATGTAGAGGTTCCACTGTATCTAGGCTTCTACTACTGCAAAGGTAATGTATTATACAATTTACAATGATTTATTTTTACTCTAACTTCGTTTGTGAATTTAGAACAATTTTTCGACTATTATTACCTCCGATAACGAAGTTGGAAGGAGGTTATGTTCTACACCCCATTTACGTGTTTATGTGTTTGTTTGTGAACAGGTTTCTGGCTACAATTTCAATCTTAGAGTAATGAAACCTGCAGGGATTGACTGTTATGTAAATACCTAGAATTGATTCAAATTTTGGAAGGTCAATGTCAAAGGTCAAGGTCACGGTCAATCAAAATGTCCAATTCCCGTAATCAGCCATAAGTTTGGACATCGTTGTCACAGAGACTTCAAACTCAGTTGATATTTCAGTGTATGAAAATCCACGCCCTATTGATATATGTTAAGGTCAAGGTCAATGTGAGCAAAAGGTCGAGAAATAAGCTGCAGTGGAGGAGGTCTGTACTCTATTTAAGTCTTATTTTGACCTTCATCGTAAAAGTAATGCTAATTTCTGATTAATCATAAATATATCTGCATAGCAATTTAACATCAAAAATTCAATTTTCATAGAATTTATAAAGATTATCGATTCAACTTTACCGATAAAACTAATATCATAATCACGACATGATAATACTATTTATCTCATTTCACTGTCATTATGTTAATGATATTCACCAACTTCAATAACAATAAAAAAATGGATTCATATCCAATAATTGGTAAAAATGACAGCTTTAAAAACGTAGAGGTTTTGTATTCTATAAAAAAAAATATTTATTTAACCCTTTAAGGACCTACAATCTGAAATCCATTACTGCGATGAGACCGGATATGATTTCTCATAAAAAAGGTTATTAAAGACAAAAATATATCAGATTTGAAAAGAAAGGAGTTCTATAATGCATGGAATATATCTTTTCACATAATCACTATAACCCTTTATTTAAAAAAAAATATTTATTTAACCCTTTAGGTACCAGCAATCTGAAATCCATTACTGCGATGAGACCGGAGATTTCACATAAAAAACGGTTATTAAAGAAAAAAATATCAGATTTTAAAAGAATGGAGTTCTATAATGCATGGAATATATCTTTTCACATAGTCACTATAACCCTTTAGAGACTTCCCCTCTAATATCCATTATGGCGATGAGACAGGAGAATGTTATTGAAGACGAAGGGATGGCCAATACATCTCCCCTAGGTAGCATATCCTGATATATTTAGCCTCTCGTTAGAGGGAGACATTGCCCTCATATTCTTCATCAATTTTGAGGTGGTCTGCCCCTTTATAACGAGTATGTCACCACAAGGAATAGCCATAATGAATAGCCAACCTTTGTCTAAGACTTCCAAGTGTTTTAGAGCTGGGAGGTTAAAGGTTGTGATGGCCAACCTCTACCAAGAGCTTCAAAGAGTTTCAGAGCTGGGAGGTTAAAGGTTGTGATGGCCAACCTCTACCAAGAGCTTCAAAGAGTTTCAGAGCTGGGAGGTTAAAGGTTAAGATGGAAGTCTTTGCAGATGTAAAGCCAACTACTACCAAGAGCTTCAAAGAGTTTCAGAGCTGGGAGGTTAAAGGTTAGGATGGAAATCTTTACTGATGAGTAGCCAACCTCTTCCAAGAACTTCAAAGAGTTTCAGAGCTGGGAGATTAAAGGTTAGGATGGAAATCTTTGCTGATGTAAAGCCAACTACTACTAAGCTAAGAGTTTCCAAGTGTTTCAGAGCTGGGAAGTCAGAGGTTGGGATAGAAACCTTTAATGATGAATAGCCAACATCTACCAAGAGCTTCCATGTGTTTCAGAGCTGGAAAGTCAGAGGTTTGGATAAAAACCTTTAATGATGAATAGCCAACCTTTGCCTAGACTTCCAAGTGTTTTAGAGCTGGGAGGTTAAAGGTTGTGATAGTAACCTTTAATGATGAATAGCCAACATCTACCAAGAGCTTCCATGTGTTTCAGAGCTGGAAAGTCAGAGGTTTGGATAAAAATCTTTAATGATGAATAGCCAACCTCTACCAAGAGCTTCAAAGAGTTTCAGAGCTGGGAGGTTAAAGGTTAAGATGGAAATCTTTGCTGATGAATAGCCAACCTCTACCAAGAGCTTCAAAGAGTTTCAGAGCTGGGAGGTTAAAGGTTAAGATGGGAATCTTTGCTGATGAATAGCCAACCTCTACCAAGAACTTCAAAGTGTTTCAGAGCTGTGAATTCAGAGGTTGGGATAGAAACCTTTACTGATGAATAGCCAATCTCTACCAAGAGCTTCAGAGTTTCAGAGCTGTGAATTCAGAGGTTGGGATAAAAAACTTTAATGATGAACCGCCAACCTCTACCAAGAGCTTCAAAGTGTTTCAGAGCTGGGAGGTTAAAGGTTAGGATTGAAATCTTTACTGATGAATAGCCAACATCTACCAAGAGCTTTAAAGAGTTTCAAAGCTGGGAGATCAAAGGTTGGGATGGAAATCTTTAATGATGAATAGCCAACCTCTACCAAGAGCTTCAAAGAATTTCAGAGCTGGGAGGTTAAAGGTTAGGATGGAAATCTTTGCTGATGAATAGCCAACATCTACCAAGAGCTTTAAAGAGTTTCAAAGCTGGGAGATCAAAGGTTGGGATGGAAATCTTTAATGATGAATAGCCAACCTCTACCAAGAGCTTCAAAGAATTTCAGAGCTGGGAGGTTAAAGGTTAGGATGGAAATCTTTGCTGATGAATAGCCATCCTCTACCAAGAGCTTTAAAGAGTTTCAAAGCTGGGAGATCAAAGGTTGGGATGGAAATCTTTAATGATGAATAGCCAACCTCTACCAAGAGCTTCAAAGAATTTCAGAGCTGGGAGGTTAAAGGTTAGGATGGAAATCTTTGCTGATGAATAGCCAACATCTACCAAGAGCTTTAAAGAGTTTCAAAGCTGGGAGATCAAAGGTTGGGATGGAAATCTTTAATGATGAATAGCCAACCTCTACCAAGAGCTTCAAAGAATTTCAGAGCTGGGAGGTTAAAGGTTAGGATGGAAATCTTTGCTGATGAATAGCCAACATCTACCAAGAGCTTTAAAGAGTTTCAAAGCTGGGAGATCAAAGGTTGGGATGGAAATCTTTAATGATGAATAGCCAACCTCTACCAAGAGCTTCAAAGAATTTCAGAGCTGGGAGGTTAAAGGTTAGGATGGAAATCTTTGCTGATGAATAGCCATCCTCTACCAAGAGCTTTAAAGAGTTTCAAAGCTGGGAGATCAAAGGTTGGGATGGAAATCTTTAATGATGAATAGCCAACCTCTACCAAGAGCTTCAAAGAATTTCAGAGCTGGGAGGTTAAAGGTTAGGATGGAAATCTTTGCTGATGAATAGCCATCCTCTACCAAGAGCTTCAAAGAGTTTCAGAGGTGGGAGGTTAAAGGTTGGGATAAAAACCTTTCATGATAAATTACCAAACTTTGCCTAGACTTCCTAGTGTTTCAGAGCTGGGAAATCAAAGCTTGGGATAAAAACCTTTACTGGTGAATAGCCAACCTCTACCAAGAGCTTCAAAGAGTTTCAGAGCTGGGAGGTTAAAGGTTAAGATGGAAATCTTTGCTGATGAATAGCCAACCTCTACCAAGAGCTTCAAAGCGTTTCAGAGCTGTGAAGTCAGAGGTTGGGATAGAAACCTTTAATGATGAATAGCCAACCTCTACTAAGAGCTTCAGAGTTTCAGAGCTGTGAATTCAGAGGTTGGGATAAAAACCTTTAATGATGAACCGCCAACCTCTACCAAGAGCTTCAAAGTGTTTCAGAGCTGGGAGGTTAAAGGTTAGGATTGAAATCTTTACTGATGAATAGCCAACCTCTACCAAGAGCTTCAAAGAATTTCAGAGCTGGGAGGTTAAAGGTTAGGATTGAAATCTTTACTGATGAATAGCCAACCTCTACCAAGAGCTTCAAAGAGTTTCAGAGCTGGGAGGTTAAAGGTTAAGATGGAAATCTTTGCTGATGAATAGCCAGCCTCTACCAAGAGCTTCAAAGCGTTTCAGAGCTGTGAAGTCAGAGGTTGGGATAGAAACCTTTAATGATGAATAGCCAACCTCTACTAAGAGCTTCAGAGTTTCAGAGCTGTGAATTCAGAGGTTGGGATAAAAACCTTTAATGATGAACCGCCAACCTCTACCAAGAGCTTCAAAGTGTTTCAGAGCTGGGAGGTTAAAGGTTAGGATTGAAATCTTTACTGATGAATAGCCAACCTCTACCAAGAGCTTCAAAGAATTTCAGAGCTGGGAGGTTAAAGGTTAGGATTGAAATCTTTACTGATGAATAGCCAACCTCTACCAAGAGCTTCAAAGAGTTTCAGAGCTGGGAGGTTAAAGGTTAAGATGGAAATCTTTGCTGATGAATAGCCAGCCTCTACCAAGAGCTTCAAAGCGTTTCAGAGCTGTGAAGTCAGAGGTTGGGATAGAAACCTTTAATGATGAATAGCCAACCTCTACTAAGAGCTTCAGAGTTTCAGAGCTGTGAATTCAGAGGTTGGGATAAAAACCTTTAATGATGAACCGCCAACCTCTACCAAGAGCTTCAAAGTGTTTCAGAGCTGGGAGGTTAAAGGTTAGGATTGAAATCTTTACTGATGAATAGCCAACATCTACCAAGAGCTTTAAAGAGTTTCAAAGCTGGGAGATCAAAGGTTGGGATGGAAATCTTTAATGATGAATAGCCAACCTCTACCAAGAGCTTCAAAGAATTTCAGAGCTGGGAGGTTAAAGGTTAGGATGGAAATCTTTGCTGATGAATAGCCATCCTCTACCAAGAGCTTTAAAGAGTTTCAAAGCTGGGAGATCAAAGGTTGGGATGGAAATCTTTAATGATGAATAGCCAACCTCTACCAAGAGCTTCAAAGAATTTCAGAGCTGGGAGGTTAAAGGTTAGGATGGAAATCTTTGCTGATGAATAGCCAACATCTACCAAGAGCTTTAAAGAGTTTCAAAGCTGGGAGATCAAAGGTTGGGATGGAAATCTTTAATGATGAATAGCCAACCTCTACCAAGAGCTTCAAAGAATTTCAGAGCTGGGAGGTTAAAGGTTAGGATGGAAATCTTTGCTGATGAATAGCCAACATCTACCAAGAGCTTTAAAGAGTTTCAAAGCTGGGAGATCAAAGGTTGGGATGGAAATCTTTAATGATGAATAGCCAACCTCTACCAAGAGCTTCAAAGAATTTCAGAGCTGGGAGGTTAAAGGTTAGGATGGAAATCTTTGCTGATGAATAGCCAACATCTACCAAGAGCTTTAAAGAGTTTCAAAGCTGGGAGATCAAAGGTTGGGATGGAAATCTTTAATGATGAATAGCCAACCTCTACCAAGAGCTTCAAAGAATTTCAGAGCTGGGAGGTTAAAGGTTAGGATGGAAATCTTTGCTGATGAATAGCCATCCTCTACCAAGAGCTTCAAAGAGTTTCAGAGGTGGGAGGTTAAAGGTTGGGATAAAAACCTTTCATGATAAATTACCAAACTTTGCCTAGACTTCCTAGTGTTTCAGAGCTGGGAAATCAAAGCTTGGGATAAAAACCTTTACTGGTGAATAGCCAACCTCTACCAAGAGCTTCAAAGAGTTTCAGAGCTGGGAGGTTAAAGGTTAAGATGGAAATCTTTGCTGATGAATAGCCAACCTCTACCAAGAGCTTCAAAGCGTTTCAGAGCTGTGAAGTCAGAGGTTGGGATAGAAACCTTTAATGATGAATAGCCAACCTCTACTAAGAGCTTCAGAGTTTCAGAGCTGTGAATTCAGAGGTTGGGATAAAAACCTTTAATGATGAACCGCCAACCTCTACCAAGAGCTTCAAAGTGTTTCAGAGCTGGGAGGTTAAAGGTTAGGATTGAAATCTTTACTGATGAATAGCCAACCTCTACCAAGAGCTTCAAAGAATTTCAGAGCTGGGAGGTTAAAGGTTAGGATTGAAATCTTTACTGATGAATAGCCAACCTCTACCAAGAGCTTCAAAGAGTTTCAGAGCTGGGAGGTTAAAGGTTAAGATGGAAATCTTTGCTGATGAATAGCCAGCCTCTACCAAGAGCTTCAAAGCGTTTCAGAGCTGTGAAGTCAGAGGTTGGGATAGAAACCTTTAATGATGAATAGCCAACCTCTACTAAGAGCTTCAGAGTTTCAGAGCTGTGAATTCAGAGGTTGGGATAAAAACCTTTAATGATGAACCGCCAACCTCTACCAAGAGCTTCAAAGTGTTTCAGAGCTGGGAGGTTAAAGGTTAGGATTGAAATCTTTACTGATGAATAGCCAACCTCTACCAAGAGCTTCAAAGAATTTCAGAGCTGGGAGGTTAAAGGTTAGGATTGAAATCTTTACTGATGAATAGCCAACCTCTACCAAGAGCTTCAAAGAGTTTCAGAGCTGGGAGGTTAAAGGTTAAGATGGAAATCTTTGCTGATGAATAGCCAGCCTCTACCAAGAGCTTCAAAGCGTTTCAGAGCTGTGAAGTCAGAGGTTGGGATAGAAACCTTTAATGATGAATAGCCAACCTCTACTAAGAGCTTCAGAGTTTCAGAGCTGTGAATTCAGAGGTTGGGATAAAAACCTTTAATGATGAACCGCCAACCTCTACCAAGAGCTTCAAAGTGTTTCAGAGCTGGGAGGTTAAAGGTTAGGATTGAAATCTTTACTGATGAATAGCCAACCTCTACCAAGAGCTTCAAAGAATTTCAGAGCTGGGAGGTTAAAGGTTAGGATTGAAATCTTTACTGATGAATAGCCAACCTCTACCAAGAGCTTCAAAGAGTTTCAGAGCTGGGAGGTTAAAGGTTAAGATGGAAATCTTTGCTGATGAATAGCCAGCCTCTACCAAGAGCTTCAAAGCGTTTCAGAGCTGTGAAGTCAGAGGTTGGGATAGAAACCTTTAATGATGAATAGCCAACCTCTACTAAGAGCTTCAGAGTTTCAGAGCTGTGAATTCAGAGGTTGGGATAAAAACCTTTAATGATGAACCGCCAACCTCTACCAAGAGCTTCAAAGTGTTTCAGAGCTGGGAGGTTAAAGGTTAGGATTGAAATCTTTACTGATGAATAGCCAATCTCTACCAAGAGCTTCAGTGTTTCAGAGCTGTGAATTCAGAGGTTTGGATCGAAACTTTTACTGAAGGACTATGAAGAAAGCCATGGTTATGAAAAGATAGATAGTAGATATAGATAGATAGATAGATAAGATAGATAGATAGATAAGATAGATAGATAGATAAGAGAGATAGGTAAAATGATAGAGATAGATAGAGATAGATAAAAAGATAGAGATAGACTGAGATAGATAAAAAGATAGATAAATAGATAGATTGAGAAATAGATACATAGATAGATAGATAGATAAAAAGATAGAAATATAGATAGAGAAATAGATAGATAGATAGAGAAAGATAGATATGTGTACATACATGTATTCAGTTTCCAATCCGACCGAGCAGCTAAATTCCATGCAATGTTCCTCGACATGAAAGAACAGCGTCGGGCAGCTGAATTGCAGTTGAAATCCCCGGATGCAGACGCAACGATTAAAGAGATTGCTTTTGCAGGACTACAGTGGGGTACAGGACACGGTGGTACAGGCTACAGGCTACAGGCTACAGGTTGCAGGCTGCTTATCTCCATCCAATGTAGAGGCCAGACTATTCTAACCATTTTGGTTTTCTGAAGTTACAAAGGTTTTTGAGTTGCTGTGGTAAAAGAGATTTATTTTTTTAAATTATATTTTGGAGAATTTATTTATTTATTTATTTTTGTATTGTTTGTATTAATACATTGTTGGTCATTAAATTTACTTCCTAATACATTGATTTCTGAAAATATTTATCAATACATTTCCTTAAGAAATAGGGAGTCAATAAGGAAGTTTTACAAATGTCTTTCTATTTTGGAGAATTTATGGTTTTTTTTTGTATTAATACATTGTTGGGCATTGAATTTATTTCCTAATACATTGATTTATGAAAATATTTATCAATATATTTCCTTAAGAAATAGCGAGTCAGTAAGGAAGTTTTGAAGAAGTTGACGTAAAACGAAGTCGTAAAAGGAACCACAAAGAAGCCAGTGATAAGTCTCTCTCTCTCTCTCTCTCTCTCTCTCTCTCTCTCTCTCTCTCTCTCTCTCTCTCTCTCTTTCTTCTCACAATTATGAAAAATCTTATGTAGTATAACTTCTAAAGCGAACGCGTATAATAACTAGAGGGGCACTCAGTAGAGCACAGACCTCTGCAACTTACTTCTCGACCTTTTGCTCGACTTTGACCTTGACCTTTGACCTTAACATGTATCAATTAGCGTGGATTTTCATACACTCAAATATGAATCAAGTTTGAAGCCTCTGTGACAACCATGTCCAAATTTATGGCTGATTACGTGAATTGGACATTTTGCTTGACCGTGACCTTGGACCTTTGACCTTTGACCTTGGCAGTTAATCCTTAAAGGTTTCATTACTATTCAATTAAAATAGTGGCCAGGAAGCTGTTCACAAACAAACACACACACAACCAAACAAACAAACAAACA
>NW_027171400.1:0-18814 GCF_036898095.1 Palaemon carinicauda
AGGCTCGGAGAAAATGAAGAAGGCACTCGCAGTCATGAAGGAAAAGACGAGGCCTTTGGCTAGCCCGACTCCTGTTAGCCCCATGGCTGTCAGTTCTATTGCTGCTCGGCATAGCATTTCTTGCGAGAGGGACTTAGATACACTTCGAGAAGACATTCCTCCTATTCCAGAGAATGAAGATGGAGGAGATTACTCGGGCCCAGCAGGGTCAGATGTAGAATCCCTACCGGAAGGTTTTCTTTTAGCTTCTTTTGATCTCTCTCTTTTCTTTTCTTTTCTTTTCTTTTCTTTTTTTTTTTACTAAGAGAGATCTTCTTCCTTTCAGGTGACTTTCCAGAAGTTCCAGCAGACTTGGAGGCTTTTCAACAGGAATTGGAGATGGACCTTACGCTTTTGGATGAAGAGACTCCACCTGCCATTCCTCTATCTAATATACCGCAGACTGTAGAGCCATTGTCTATTCCAGCGGGTCGCATAGAAGAGAGTTGCGGGGAGTTTCCACCTTCTCGCGGTGAAGCTAACTCAAAGGATTCTTCAAAGGTAGTCCGAGAGCATTCGTCGCAACACCTGATACCGAATGATAAAGGAGGCCAGACATCTACCATGCTGAGTGTTAAGGCCCCTATCCGCCCTTGCGTATCTCAGGCCACTGAATGGGCTTCTTGTGACCGAGCAGAATGGGAGGAATCTGATATTTGGTAGCTTAAGAATACCATCGATATTCTGAGATAGATGGAGGCTTCTCTTAAAGTCTCTCCAGGGTCGAGACAAAATGATACCGTTTCGGGTCGAGAAATTACGGCGATGCTTGGTAGAGATGCACATAGATACTTCCCAGCTTGATGCTTTTAGGGAAGAATGGAAACGCTTGATGGATCGCCATAAGAAGTGTACCCAAAATCCCGAGGATGCAGAGGCAAGTAAGGGAGAGGGCCGAGCGCTTAAAGCAACTGCAAGAGAAAGAAGCAATCGCCAAAGCTGCCTTTATAGAATCTTCCAAGACCATTGATGCTTCTGCAAACAAAGTGGTTGAATTGTCGAAGAAGGTCCAGGACTGGACAGAGAGAGTTTCCAAGCTCGAGGAGGAACTAGCCGTGGCTCGAGGGAAGAAGGAAACCCATGAGGCAGAGCTTGCTGCAGCGCAAGATGATTCTGCCAAACAGGAACTAGCTCTGGTAAGTCAAAATGCTGCAGGGGATCGAGACGTTCAAGCTTCTCGCGATTTGGCCAGTCAGGATGTTGAAACAGAAATCCAAGACTCTATCAATGGCTTTCTTGAGGCTATCTGGCTCGTTGAGCTTGTATCTTTGTAGATCTCCTCATGCATGTATGCTTTCTCTTTTTGGTAATAAAATCCCTGCTTTACTTTCTGGCTTTGTCATATTATCATGAATGCTTGTACTTGATGGATTTTTTTTCTTTTATATGGCTCCTTTCTTTCCTTTTTGACAAAGAATACTTAGGCTAAAGTAGGATATAACGGAACCATAAGCAGCAAAGAGGTATTGGGTTTTGGGTTGGAGTGACTGAGCCTTTTAAGAGGTTGCCTACGTATCCACTTAAGGTTGTGGAATCAAGTCGCGCGTAGTTCTGGCTTCCAGACGGAAGCCATGGGGGTAGGGTTTGGTTAGGTTAGGTTTTTTTTTTTTTTTGCACAGTTTAGCCTCTTGCGTTTTGGAGGGTCAATTAGTTTAGACTCATAAGACTCGGAGTGTTAAACAGTTTAAACTCGTATGACTTGGAGGAACCCAAGGTTATGCAGTTTATCCTCATGCTACCTTGAAAAGAGGAAGCTTTAGAGCCATGCAGTTTATCCTCGTGTGACCCTGGGGGGAAGGAGGTTGCTTTTCTTTATGGATAGAATTTTTTGATATAATGGCATTCACTAGCCCAGAGGTTTTGGAACCGTCTTCTGAGATTAAGATGTATGCTCCGCTGTCGAGGACTCGATGGATAACAAAAGGCCCTTCCCACTTGGGGATAAATTTGCCAGTTGATCTGCGAGTGATTATGATGGGTCTTTTCAAGGCTAGAACAAGATCACCTTTCTGAAACACCCGATTCTTCACTTTTCGGTTGTATGCTTGGGCTATACGCGCTTTATACAACTCCATCTGCTGTAAGGCTTCTTTCCTTTTTTCGTCCAGAGATTCAAGTTCGGCTAACCGGACTCTAGTATTTTCTTCCTCCTCGAGTCCATGCTCAACTGCTGTCCGAAGCGAAGGAATTTTTACTTCAATCGGAAGTACGGCTTCAGCTCCATAAACCAAGGCATAGGGTGTTGCCCCCCGTCGCAGTTTTTTTTGTGGTACAGTAAGCCCACAAGGCATCTCCAAGCTTTTCGTGCCAATCGCGCCGGTGCTTTGAAACAATTTTTTCCAATAGCTTGGTGAGGGTTTTGTTGAATGCTTCTGCTTGCCCGTTAGCTTGAGGGTAATAAGAAGACGACTAGTGGTGTTGAATTTTAAACTCTTCAAGTAATTTTTTCATGGGTCTTCCGATGAATTGTCGGCCATTATCCGAAATGATCCGCTCGGGGATTCCAAATCGGAATATGATGTTCTTCTTTATGAAGCCAGCAATGGCGCCTGCAGAAGCTTCTCTGAGAGCTACGGCTTCGGACCATTTGAAGAAGTAATCCGTTGTAGCCAGGATCCATTTATGCCCCTGCGAGGATGGTGGGTTGATGACTCCAACAAGATCCATGCCCCAAGCCGCAAAAGGCTAGGAAGACCTAATGGGATGAAATGGGACAGGAGGTTGGTGAATGAGATTGCCATGATATTGATAAACTCGGCAAGATTTTGTAAATTCTACGGAGTCTTTTATGAGTGTAGGCCAATAGTACCCAAGGCGTCTGATTTGGTTGTGGAGGCAGTTTCCTGATTGATGAGATCCGCAGATCCCTGAGTGCACCTCTCTTAACACTGTTTGGGCATCGGCTTCGTCCAAGCACCTCAGAAGTATCCCATCGAAAGATTTACGATTGAAAGTATCTTCAAGGGTAAACATATCGCGTGGACTGTCTCTTAACCCTTGTGGCTTCTTTTTTATCATTCGGCAAACGTCCGTGCACCAAGTAGTCTTCAATGAGATCATACCAAGGTGACAATTGGATTTCGTACGCCTCATAGACATGGCATTCTAGGAAGTATTCAGGCCGAACCTCGTCCGGGGGAATCACCTTCTGATCTAGCACTGTGACCTGAATGTATCCTCTTTTTGGCATTTCAATGGAAGCAGCCAGCTTAGACAGAGCATCTGCTTGAGCATTCTCTGACCGGGGTATGTAGTGAAACTCAATTGTTTCGAAATTGGGAACCAAGTCTTGGACTATCTTGTGGTACCCTGCGAGTATTTCATGCTTCACCTGATATACACCTGTCACCTGAATGATAATGAGGAAGGAATCCCCATATACTGACAAGTGTGCTGCGCAAAGGGCTTGCGCGAATTGAAGCCCAATTATCAAAACAATTCCGGCCCCCTGCTTTTTCTCGAGTGGCAGCTCCATCAAAGAACAACTTCCAAGGAGAGAGAATTTCTACAGTCATCACATCCTCTTCTTCTTCTTCGATGTCATTTATGGGAGAATCTGGGGGGGACCGCATGAGCTGCGAGAAAATCTGCTATGGCCTGGCCTTTGATGGCTTTCTGAGGCATGAAGTAGATGTCAAACTCAAAGAACTGCATCGCCCATTTCCCGAGTCTTCCAGTGAGGACAGGTTGCTTTAGGATATATTTAACTGGGTCAGCTTTGGAGATCAGCCTGATGGAGTAAGCAAGAAGATAATGCCGCAGTTTGGTGACGGCAAAAACTTAACGCTAGACATACTTTTTCCATCGGCAAATAATTCTTTTCTGGTGCTGTCATGGTCCTGCTTAGATAGTAGCAGGCAGTTTCAACACCATCCTCATTCACTTGACCCAAGAGGATCCCCAACGAATCATCCAAGGCTGCGGTGTAAAGGACCAGAGGGTTCCCTTGCACTGGAGCAGTTAAAACAGGAGGGTTCATCAGGTAGTCTTTGATTCCTTCAAATGCCGGCTGACAGTTTTCGTCCCAGTTGAACAAAACATCTTTCTTTAGCAGGTGTGAGAAGGGTTTACATTTTCCTGACAGATTATTGATGAATCGCCGAATGTAGGCCAACCTTCCTTGGAGACCTATTAGCTCGCGAAGGTTCCTTGGAGGAGGCATTTCTGAAATCGCTTTGATTTTGCAGGGTCGATCTCTATCCCTCAATGGCGTACGACGAATCCCAAGAACTTGCCTGAGGTAACTCCGAACGCACATTTTAGTGGGTTCATTTTGAGCTTCACTTCTCTGAGCCTTTCGAAGACTTTTCTAAGATCTTGAAGGTGTCCACTTTTTCTTTTGGATTTAACGACCAAGTCATCAACATAGCATTCGACTGGGTCGAGGATCATGTCATCGAAAATCTTTGACATGGCTCTTTGGTAGGTTGCCCCCGCATTCTTCAGACCGAAAGGCATAACGGTGTAACAGAGGACACCAAGGGGGGTCCTAAAGGCAGTTAACTCCTCATCAGTTGGATCCATACGGATTTGATTGTAGCCCGAGAAGCCATCCATGAAGCTAAGAGCTTCATATCCCATTGTACTGTCTACCAACATTTCAGTTATTGGTAGGGGAAAATCATCTTTTGGACAGGCTTTGTTCAAGTCCCTGAAGTCGACGCAAACTCGGATCTGCCCATTTTTCTTTTTGACCGGAACAATATTTGCCAGCCATTTGGGGGTACTGGACTTCTCGAATGAAACCGACGGTTATCAATTTCCGGACTTCTTCAACTTTTATCTGAAGCTCAAGTCGCATTCTTCGCTGCCCCTGCTTGACGGGTTTAAGGCCCCGGGAAACGGAGAGTTTGTGGACAGCAATGTCAGGGCTAAGACCAAGCATGTCTTTATAAGCCCAAGCGAACACATTCCTGAACTCCAGAAGTAACCAGCGGTACTCTTCAATTTCCTTTTTGGTGAGAGAAGCGCTAAGGAACACAGGTTTTGGCCTTTCGGGTGTTCCGAGATTTAACTCAACGAGCTCATCCACTGTTGCTTCCGTACCATCTTCCAACGTGGGCGGAGCAGGCTGCGCCTGAATTTCTTCAGCTGGAGGTTGAGGCAATTATGTGGTTAGAGTTTCTCTCACTTCATTTTCTGAGTCAGCGTTTTCTTCTTCATCTTCGCTTACGAAGATATGGTTGACGGTCTTGGAGGTGGATGCCTGCTGCCATTTTATGAAACCCTTTCTGGCTTCTTGGAGAGCTCCACCATAGGAGGCCTCAAGGGGGACCTTAACTCCTTTCCCATAGTTTAACCCCTCTTGATTGATGAAGTCATAACCCATATTCTGCATCATATAGATGGCCTTGGGGTTATACTTGTTAATCTGAATAGGGTTCTTTTCTGTTACCTTAACTTGAGGGATATCAGTAGGTGGTTTGCCAAGAGACTCTGGATGGTAAAGCCCATCAAGCTCAACACCGATTCCAACAAGATTAGAGGCTTTCGCTTTGACCATTATGGGAATAGGTTCACTCTTTTTCTCCGAAGGCTTATTAATGTAAACCGTGGGCAGCCTTTTGTTCTGCTTCTTGTGGATTACAACCCGGAATGGCCCGCCCTCAGAGCGAGTGAATTCTTGGTCTTCATCTTCGTCAAAACTGACTGACTTGTTTTTCTTTTATTCTCCCTTGAGGTAATAGCTGGCATCAGCGCTGTGAGCCTCGCTCTAGGGGAAAGGATTTTGATCAGCTTCAACCTTGCGAACAACTCCATCTTTCATATACTTAAAGCATTGGTAGAGTGTGGAAGGAATGACGCCATTTTCATGAATCCAAGGTCGCCCACGGAGCATCTTATATGTGGTGGCTGCATCAATTACGAAGAATTGGACAAGAGGGTCTAAGCCTCCCACATCGAGGTCGATATAGATCGAACCAAGGGCTCTCTGACCAGTTTTATTGAACCCATGAATCTTCAATTTACTGGGGGACCAACTGCTCAGGCATGTACCCCAGCTTGTAGAGAGTCTTTAGTGGGAGAAGATTAATTGCCGACCCGCAATCAATGAGAATGTGAGTGACCGTTTTGTTGGCAGCTTTTTCCCTCTACATAGAGTGGCTGGTTGTGTTCCGAGTTTTCTGGAACGTCCTTGTCGGAGAATACGATTGCAGCCATGCAATCCAGTGTCCTGTCCAGTTCGACCGAGGTCATATAGACTTCAGGATTTTGAAGGGCCAAAATCAGTGACTCTCTTAATTCGCTTGATAGCATAAGGGCGTCATGAACGCTCAAGAGGGCAGGAACTTTTTTGAGATGTCTCACGACATCGTATTTTGCTTTTTCTTTCTTGAGGTTCATTTCCGCCTGCTTTCTAGGGCCCTTTTCTTCTTGAAGGACATCTTCTTGAGACAACCTTTCAGGGGTTTCCGGAGTGGGAGCAATTTCGGGCACTTCCACGTTTTTCTCGGCAGTAGGCTTCTTTCTTCGGCTATAAACTGCCTGAACCTCCTTTTCAGATTCGTCAGGGGATGCTTCAATCATCATGCAATGGAACTCTTCTTCTTCCTTTTCAAGGAATTTGGAAGGAAGGAAATCTCCAAGGATGACGGGCTTTCTGATTTTAGATTCTGACGAACTTTTGGCTTTAGGTTGCTTCTTTTTCAAATTCGCCAGTTTTTTGGCAACTTCCATCTGTCGCCTGGCTTCTCGCCTTTGATTTTGTCGCAAGATTTTCTTGAGCTCAGCATTCATCTTGCACTTGGAGTGAGAAACCGCTGTTTGCCATCCCTCATCGTCGGAAGGCAAAGAGGAAGAAATTGATCCTTCCTCAGAAGAGGGAATTTTATGGAGTAGGGGCATTTGACATCCCTGAACCGGTTTCCACTGTGTAATTTACTAGGAGAACATGAGCAGTATCTCCAACTAAGGAGATGACGTTGTCATTGATCAATGCCTCTATCTTGTCCTTTAAGACCCAACATTCCTGAGTCTTATGGCCTAATATTTGGTGATATGGGCAATATTTTGGGTTATTCGTCAACCCAACTTCTTCTGGTCTTTTGGGTTCAGGCAGAGTAATTTGCTCAGCTGCGAGGAGCTGACTGAGGATGTGCTCTACTGACTCTTCTGAGAACGAGTATTTCTTTTGTTGTCGTTCCTTTAAGGTCATTTGTCTGAACCCTTCATTCTTTTTCTCCCTGGCGGGGGACTCCGAAAGAGGATTTTCTTTTTTCCCCTTACCAGGACTTGTCTCCACCGTGTTGGCGGAATTATCTTTCCTCTGGTTACGGGATTTCTGCCCCTGATTTTGGCCAGATCGGTCATTCTTAGGAGCATCAGTTTTGGGTTTTTGGGGTTTCTCATATGTATTGAAAGCCCGTTCAATATGGTGGCCAACTCTTGGAATGTAGCAGGCCGGCTAGTAAGGAAATGCTTCTGGATATGGTAGTGCATGTTTTGGAAGCACATTGATACCAACTGATCCTCGGTAAACTTTTGCAGGCAATAAATTAACTCATTCTTCCACTGAATGATGAATTTTGTAATGGATTCATTTTCCTTTAGCTTCATATCAGATGGCTCCGTTATACTAACCAATCTATCAGCTGTGCAAAAGGCTCGCACGAACTGATCTTCGAGTTCTTCCCAAGAAGTGATCGATCCTCGAGGAAGTCTGCACCACCATTGGAAGGCAGGACCTGTAAGTGAGTATCTAAATTGCTTGAGAAGTTTGCGGGGATCCGAAGCGGTTTTCCCGCATTGTGCGGTAAATCTTCCGAGATGTTCCATTGGTGCCCCAATTCCGTCAAACAAGGTAAAAGGGGGCGGGTGACCTTCAGGCAGCTCTACCAATTCAATGTAGTCAGGGTACGGGAATGATTTGGACAATCTTGCTTCCTGTTTTCCAATTCCAGCTGCTTGAGACACCAGAGTTTTTACATATGCTGCTAACTCGGGCGCCATGTTTGGGGGGGAGAATTTCCGAAGTTTCCCCAAAATGGAAGTTACTGGTGGCAGACCCATTAGGCAATCTTTCATTGCCATTGGGGGTGAGGATTGCCATTCAGAGTGGGGCCCCCATTATCGGCAGGGCCGCTATTTGCAGGAGTTTCATTGTCGAGCTTCTTCTAGAGAAGATCTAGGACTCGGTTAAAAGTATGATGCTGGTCTTCAATCCTTTTTTCTAAGGAAGCGACTCGATCGATTTCCTGTGCCCCTGCCATATGGACAGCGGCAATAGTTGCGTCTTCTTCGTCAAAACTTGGGTCTGTTTCAAGACCCTCCACGAATTTAGGTTGACGTGGATGTTGCGGGGTAGCCTCCTTACTACGTCTGGAGTAGGCTCGGGTGCGTCTCCCTTGATTTTCATCTCCGCTGGTATTTACCATCATTGCGGGAATGCTTCTGTCAATTGACAGGGGTTTTACCAAAGTTTCTTTTTGAATTTCTCTGGCAATATCGACATGTCTCATTGATCGAGAACATGTCGATGTAGAAGAGTCTGGAATGATTTGCTGAACCTTGGTTTTTCTTCTTGGGTAGAACTAGGTTACTTTCCCAGGCTCACAGACAGCTGTAGGAGTTTGGACCTCCACTTGATCTTCTTCTTCAACGGTCTCTACCAGATAAGCTGAGTGGAGAGGTTGAAATTTGTTCTGGAGGGCCAACCGGCTTTTAGCAGGTCTGTATCTTTTGGGTGGCGCTAATTCCGCCACGGTTTTCCCACCCGGACCATTCTTAATGGTAAATCGGGGGGTCTTTGGTAGGTCGGGTCGCTTGGATGACCCGTAATACTTCCGCCCTTGGCTGAGAGCGCTTTGAGGGGCGAGTCTTCCTACCGGTTATGGCAGCGCCTTTTCCAGCTGCCTTTTTATGATTTTGGTGTGCCATTTTCAGGCACACTTTGATCTGGTTTTTGCTAGAAATTTTGTTAGCCATTTTGGCTACTCTTTTCAGAGTTTGCTGCTTGACATGGCTATCGGGGTTCTGAGGGGCGGGAGTTTGTTCCTCAGGATTTTTGGTGACCCATCTTTTTGCAAAACGAGTCTTTTTGGGGTTATTGACAGTCACCCTTAGACTGGTATTTTGGTTGGCCAAAATGGCAGCATTGATCGCCGCTTCTTCGGCTTCTTTGGGTGGCATTTACAGCAGCCAACTGTTTCTTTTTGTTGATCGCCCTTCGAACTTGGCGAACTTTCGCTTTGGAGGTCTCCGGGGCGGAGTTGTTGTAGGAGATGGGGATGGAACCCACCATGAAGTGGCAAGCAAAACCCGTCTGCTTCAAAAGTTGACGGGGGGTGAGGTCAGCAGCCTCAAGTTTGCAGAACCGGAGAAACTCGCGGTCTGTCAGGTCCTTGACGGGAGTGTCCATGAGATTTTGAGGCATGGGCCTGCTCAGAGGGACAGCATAGTTGGCTTCTTTGCCACAAAAATTGACGGCTTCTTTGCCACAGAAATTGACGGCGTCCTTGCCACGGGAATTTTTGGCATCCATGCCACGGGTGCTGATGGTTTCAAGACCACGGTTTTTGTTGGCGTTCATGCCACGGGAGTTGTGAGCTTGCCTGCCACAGAAATTTTTGGTTTGCATACCACGGATTTCAGCTTGATCAAGACCGGCTGTCAGGGGAGACCGGGCACTTGGGCCAGTTTGGATGGCTTTCCTGCCACTGTTGACGGATCCCGGGGCACTACTGCCTTCAGAGGGTATCCCTGAAGAGCTGCTGGAAGCAGCGACAATTCCCTGGTCCTGGGCGTGTGCGGGTCGCAACAATGTTGGCGAAGGCGGCCATTTTAGACTTGATAGAGAAATGGAGAAAGCTGGCGAAGATTTTTTTTTGACAACTTGAAAGTTGGAAATTGGATAACGGATCGTGGAGGCGCATTCACGTCGGGGTTCACCAACTGTTGATATGCGGAAAAAAAAAAATTTGGAATCCACACACCAACGCCGGAGAGAACTTATGACAAAAGGTTCACCACGCACGATAAAGGATGCGAACCTTCTTTATATTTATAGGATTTTTGAAAACAAGTTTGAGTACAATCAATTCGTACAAAATGACGAGAAATGGAAAAGGAGATCTTCCTGTAGATCCAAAACTTGACAATTCTTGCTGAAGGCCAACAGGCGTGTGGAGAGAATATCTTGAATCCTTAGTCGGTTGTCGACGTATAAGTCTTCAAGCCCCGGGCTTCTTGAACTTCGGTTTGGATGTACGAACTGGCGGTGCGCGCACCTATCTTCTGGAAATCTGAAGGTTTTCTGCAAGCAGAAAGTTTCTTAAGTCAAGGGAGTTGTTAGTAGCTCTTGTTATGGCTTAAGGATTTAGTTAATTGGATTTGTTTGGTGACTTAGAGTCTTTGAACACAGAGGTTCTTAGTTGAGGACTTCAGAGCTTAAATTTTCACTTTTGCTAAGCTGTAAGTGAGTAATTAAGTCAGTGTCTTTTGCAAATGAAATGGGAGGCCTATTTATAGAAACAGGCTCCTTGATTTTAGGAGCTCTGACGAATCAGAGAGCCCGAACATGCCTAAATTTAAGGGTAGTGGGTCTATTTTGCATGGAACATGCAAAATTCCCAACCTTCATTTACTTCCTTTATTATATGTATATATGTATACATATATAGACATATACATATGTATATATACATACTTTGGACTTGAAAAACATTTTGGAAGGAACAATATTTTCAAAATAGAAAATTTTAAATTTTTTTTTTTTTTTTTAAGGAAAATGCAGACCAGCCAACCTGGCCGTCCAAAATGGGCGGCCAGGTCTGGGCGGCCAGACCTGGCCGTCCATTTTGGACGGCCAGGTTTGGCCTGTTAAATTTTTTTTTTTTTTTTTTGAAATGAGGGAAGGGCCAGGCTGGCCACCCAAAAATGGGGCGGCCAGGTCTGGCCGTTCATTTTGGGCGGCCAGCCTTGGCCAAATTTTTTTTTTTTTTTTTTTGTTGTTTTGTTTTGGAATTTTTTAGGGTCCAACAGCCGTCGAAGAGATCCAAACATGATCTCAATCTTTAAAGAAATAGATCCGGGTTCGAATCTCGGCAAATGCATCTCTTTAGATCTCATATCCGTTTGTTTTATTTTATTTCAAGTTCATGAGACTACATGGTTTAAAATAAACATTTTATTTCAAGTTCATGTGACTTCATGGTTTAAAATATTTCATTTGGCTTTCTATGCTTGGATTTTTTAGAATATGTTGTGCATGTTATTGATTTTTTCCATGTTAAGTTAGGAGCATATACTAAATCTCAAAGTTGAAGGATTCCAAGTGGTTTCGACTTCTAAATGTAAGATGGAGCCGATCCACTTGATTGAAGCCCGTGCCATTAAACATTAGGACCTCTTGACCCTATGCCATCAGACTCAAAAGGGAAGAATGGACCATCTCCGATTTGATATAAGGCTAAATGCTGGACAAAGCACTCAACAGAGTTTGGAACAGTAAAGCAAGGTCGCTAGCGGAGTACTTAACCAACATAGGGGGAGTGGAAAGAACATAAAAAGACTTGGATCTCCCTCATCAAAGAGGCGAATGCTGCATTGGTATAGATTTAAGATGCTAGATTTTGTAGGTGTTTTGTGAATTGTTTGTGTTTTAGGTAGGTTTCTGATATATATGATGCTATCAGCCGAATGCAGGTCTCTAGGATCAAACCCAATTCTGTAACAACTTTGATTGTTGTTTCAACATGTTCATACCTGGGATCCCTGCAAAAAACCCAAAGACTTAAATGCATAATAAGGATCAACTAGAGGATGAGGGGCAATATCCCGTAAACTTGAAAATGAAACAACTTTATCTCTCTCTAGATAGAAAACTTACTTGCGGCAACTGAATATCAAAACCACTAACTTCTTCCCAATCTATATGAAAGGATCTAGCATTACAAAGCTGTATATAATTCTAAAGAGATGCATTTGCCGGATTTGAACCCAGATCTATTGCTTGGTAAGCAATTGTCCTAACCATTGGATTACAAATGTTGAAATAAGCAAAATATTCAGTGAGTAGCATGCAGATAACATTAAAGGCCTATTGAATGATGCAATCTACTATATGTCATGAGCTAAATTATATTAAGAGGAACTACATTCCATACCATGTAAAAGTAAATGCAAACAACTCTTAGAAATTTGCAAAGCTAGGCAAGACGCAGACCCTAGTCTGTGGAACATTATATTTAAAACTACATTCTCCAACATCATATATGAAGATATATCATTATATATTTATATGTAGACTATAGTGCATCATAAATAAAACTAAGTATAGCACTACCACATAATTTTATATGATATATACTTGAAATAAAATAAAACAAACGGATATGAGATCTAAAGAGATGCATTTGCCGAGATTCGAACCCGGATCTATTGCTTGGTAAGCAATTGTCCTAACCATTGGACTACAAATGCTGAAACCTTAGTGAAATTTTCAAGGTGGCTGCTATGAGATAGAAAATTGATAAAACAACAGGTCTCCCTAAAGTGTGCAGAATATATAGAGTGCGCAGAATGTCTCGGATCGCTATATATCTGGCACTACAATAGCTTCTCGGGTCCCAATCATCCATTCCATAGCTAACTGACCCGTCTCCATCTTGTCTATTTATCTCATATTAGTTAGGAAATAATCGTATACAATACACACTCATAATATGAATAAATATACAATTACTGCTATTGATTCCCTGAAGTTTTTTTTTTTAGCAACCAGTTTCGTTCCAAAACCTTGGGAGAAATTAAAGTATTTTCTTGGCATTGAGGTTATTCCCCTAAAGAAACCAGTATTGAATCAACAAAGAAACCCTTTCCAACAGAGAAACAAATTGTGACTTGCTTGAACCCATTAACTAAAATATCGGTTGATATATATATATATATATATATATATATATATATATATATATCGGTTTCACCCATGGGCGATGCGATATTTTTAAATAGCAGCTGATATACATATCGGTTCCAATTTTAGAAGCTACTCTAAAGTTGGCAAAAAAATCTTCAACCCCTTTCTCTTACTTGTGGATATCTTATCATAACATTTTAATGCAATATTATATCAACCCCTTTCTCTTGTGGATAAATATCGGTTTTCACCCATGAAAAGCTTGCTTCGGTTGCAAGCTTTCTTATCTCTTCTACATCTTTAGTATCCCTTCTTCTTTGATCAATCACAATAATGTAATATTATATCAATATTTTAAATCAGTAAGGATTAGAAACAATTGCTTAACAATGTGAACTGAACTAAATAAATGCTAATACATTATAAAGAAAAGAAACCACAAGAGATTAAAATGGCCTAACCGCTATTGGCAAAAAAAAAAAGAAAAGGAATCTGACAAATTCATAGCGAATAAAGCATTCATGGATCAGCCAATAACTTGTAAAATGATGCCTTGCTAGTCTTTGAAACTCATGGATTTTCTCATGGATGGATTTTCTCATGGAGTTAAAAGTTAAAACTCATGGATTTTCTAATGAGTTTCTGTTGGATTTTCTCATGGAGTTGAAAACCCAAGTTACACTCCTCTGACCAAACCCCTCCTCATGCATGCATGCAATAATACATATTTTCAGACACATTCCAAGTTGCCCGTTTCGAAAAATCCGACTGGAGTTGCACCACTTTACGACAACCCTCTAGCAAACCGACCAGACCAACCAGGCAAAACGCATTATCTCATAACCTCACCCTCAACACCACTTCCTCACATGTTACAGTGTGGGGGCAGTAATAAAATGTAGCTAAGGGTTTCACAAACAACAACAAACCAACAAGAAAAATAACAGATCGATACCACCTCTGATCCTCAACTTCACCTGCAAATTCTGATGAAATCGATTTGCTTCTTTCTCATCTAACCACCTTCCCAAAAAATCTGCTCCAACTATCGGCTATGTTCGTTCTCTATGACAGACTACCAATTGACTAGCTGGTCGCACCACAAACAAAACTAGTTTTGCTTAATGTTCCTGATCTTTTTCATCTTTTTTCCTGATCATTTTATTGTTACTAAGTCGCATGCCCGTGCGATGCGGCATAGTTTTGGGCTGCTAGAGCTACAGCACCATGAATTCCCGCATCCCCCAGTACATCTCAAAATTATGGCAAACATCTAACGTCCAATTGGAGTTCCGAAGATGATCACAGCCTATCTGACATATGGGTTGCAAGTCCCCGGTAGCGAAATCTCTTTGGCCAATTATTTGACAGATCCAAAATACCAACGCCCAAGATTGGCATCCTTGGCCTCTCGCACGAAAACTTGTCATCTGTATGGGGTCTAAGGACGTGCATCCCCACAGTGGTGGTGTGTTGTGGCTGAGACCTGAAAGATATTTTGTTTCATATATGGTTCCCATCAAATTTTATCAAGATTTCAGGTAGCTGAAAGCTAGGAAGGGTCACTTCCTCTCGGGTTACCGTAGGGACAATATTTTGAAGAGGCCACGTGGATCATTTCCCTCCCCTTTCTAATATCACCATTATCACGCAGGGATCCCTCCCCCCTGCAAATCAGTCGTGGGAACAGGATTCGGTCCTACAGGCAAACTCTCAGGGCGGGCTTGTTGATCGTTCAAATTCCATTAGAGAAGCAACCGGTGCCTTACCGGACCGAGAAACATGCGTGGCTTGCGGTGTAGACATAGTCACGGTTAAAGGAGCTGCCAAAAAAACACAAAAGTCATGTCAAAATAGGTCATAGACTTGCAGCTACAAAAAAGGTTATCTGTCAAAAAAAAAAAAAAAAGTAGGACTGCGACCGCCCTATAGTGGTGGTCCTCCTTCTGCTGGCTGCAATGTGCAGCCAGCAGCCAAAAAAAAACCAGCTTACAGAAGCTGCACGTTTTTTTTTTACCTTGGAAAAAAATTGGGGAAGATTTCTAAAGGCTCAGAGCTCAAAAAGGTAAGAAGTGAAAATGAAAGTGAGTAAAAGTGAAGGGGAGGCCCAGTATTTATAGAGCCTCTCCGGGACAAAACCGGTATTTTTCCTAAAAGTTTTGCATAATCAAATCAGTGATTTCCAAATTCATGCTTTTAACGAAAAAAAAAAATTCTTAAAACATAAATTTCGAAATCGGGGCAATCTGTTAAACTAAAAAAAAAAAAACAAGTAGGACCGCCACCCCCCATGGTGGCGGTCCTCCTTCTGCTGGCTGCAATGAGCAGCCAACATCAAAAAAAAAAAAAAAAAAATTAGCAGGACCGCCACCCCCATGGTGGCAGTCCTCCTCATGCTGGCTGCAATGTGCACCCAGCAGCAAAAAAAAAAAAAAGTAAGGACTGCCACCTCCCCCATGGTGGCGGTCCTCCTCTGCTGGCTCCAATGTGCAGCCAGCAGCAAAAAAAAAAAATTTAGTAGGACCCGCCACCCCCATGATGGCGGTCCTCCTCATGCTGGCTGCAATGTGCAGCCAGCAACAAAAAAAAAAAAAAATAGTAGGACCGCCCACCCCTATGGTGGTGGTCCTCCTCATACTGGCTGCAATGTGCAGCCAGCAGCAAAAAAAAAAAAAAGAGAAAAGAATAGAAAAAGTAAGTATAGGGATCGATCCAAGGTTTAAGTCCTCAACCGGTCACAATCCCGCAGCGTGGACCCTCTCGATCTCGGTTCGAACAGGACCAATGGACGTGGGAACGTCCAGTTAGTATAGGGATCGATCCAAGCTCGCAATGGGCACTTCCCGGATGCGGATTCCAAAATTTATAGGTTGGGTTCAAGATTCTGGAATTTTGTTGGGAAACCCGGGATTATCCAAAGCTTAAATAAATTATTTTAAGACAAAAATTTGGGAAAGTTGGTTCCATAGGATTATTTGGAAATTTTGGGTTTAAAATTTATTGGGTAATTGCGGGTTTTGGATTGGATTGCAGGTAATGTAGGTAAATCCGAGCAATTTTGGGTTTTATGTGTGTTTCGGGAAATGCGGGTTAGGCTAGGAAGCGGGGATCAGGTGATACCGGGTAATATGGGATGGATTTTGATTTTATAAGTTAAGAGGGTTTACAAAATAATATGGGGTAATTGGGTAAAAGTTTGGAAGAAGGGAAGAAGGAAAAAGAAAAATAAAATTGATTTTTTTTTCTGATTTTTTTTTATTGCTGGTCGTGAACAGTATCCAACCGGGTATTGTTCATGCACTGTAGCTGGGAGGACAACTACAGTGTCCTTCAAACTTCACTTAAAATTTTTCAAAGCCTTTTAAAGGCATATCGTTCGAACGATACGAAGAGGGAGGGGGGTATCGCAACTCACAAGTGACAGGGGATCTCGGCAGACCCCTGGTGGCACAACTTCGGGTGGCGACGGCTTGGTGGTAGGCCGGCAGCGCGTGGCACAAGTGGGCATAAGTGAGGTGGCTCCACTAGATGGTGGAGCTTCACGGTGGAGCTGCACAAACCCAGAAACAGCAGTAAACTTGCTGTTTTTTCTTGTTTTTCCTCCAACAATTCCTCTCCTTCTCTTTTTCTTCAACTTCTCTAAGTGTGATACAAAATAAGAATAGGGAAAATGAAGACAAGCAGGCTACCGTTGGCTTCACACCAAAAACCAATGGTTTCACACCAGGGATAAGAGACAATCCAGAATTTTTTTATTCAACTTTCAATGTCCTCCCACGGCTACATCTCTTCTCTTAAATAAGAAAACTCAAAAGCTAAAATTAATA
The DNA here is from genome assembly GCF_036898095.1 of Palaemon carinicauda. Taxonomy (NCBI): domain Eukaryota; kingdom Metazoa; phylum Arthropoda; class Malacostraca; order Decapoda; family Palaemonidae; genus Palaemon; species Palaemon carinicauda. The sequence continues at coordinate 16,723 of NW_027171400.1, forward strand.
ACTTGCTAAAAAAAAACTAAAACCCCTAAAAATCTGCAACATGCTAAAAAAAATTCAACTTGCCAAATGAAAAATTTCTTATCTAACTTTTACTAAACTTATAAAACATGCTTACTAAAAATGAAAACACTCCTATCCCACCTTATTCAACCGGCCAGCACTAACTAAAAAAAAAACTAATTTAGCCAACATGGCTTATGACAAAAATACCCAAAACAAATCTAGAAATACTCATTATGTCCCTGTCAAATCTGCACTTTGCAAAAATGGTATTTTCTCGCATGTTCATCCAAACGGGGCGCTGCGCAAGTCTCCTGCATGCATCTCGTCCATCCACGGTGATGTAATCTCTCTCCCGGGTCGACGTCAGCGCTGATACACTCGAAATTCCCTGTGCTCGGTGATGTCCCCAATCCCATCACTTCTTCATCAAGTGTGAGAAGGGTTTACACTTTCCTGTCAGGTTGTTGATGAAGCGTCGGATGTATGCCAATCATCCCTGAAATCCTTGAAGTTTGAGAAGGTCCTAGGGGGAAACATTTCCAATGGCGCCTTTATTTTTGTGGGGTTTTTTATGCCCCTTGTGTTTGACCACGAACCCTAGAAATTTCTCTAAAGTGACTCCAAACGAAAACTCGAGGGGATTTACCTTTAGGTTTGTTTCACACGGTAGATTAAACACATTCTAGAGGTCTTAGAATAGCTAACAGTCGGATTTCGTATCTCGAATACGATTCACCGGCACAATGTGCAAATTCATATTGTAGTGCTTTTACACGAAGCGAGTCGCTAGCCTTAGAGAGTAGTGTCGCTAGTAAGTGTGCAATTTATGTAGGTGTAGTCTAGAAGGATTTAACCTGAATTATGGTAGGATCACGAAGGATGTATTCTATCAAACTTTACTGAGCGGGGCCGAAGTCAGTGGGGCATTAGCCCACAACAATCTAATGTACTGCAATGTTTTCCTAAGCGAGGGCCTTACAACTTTTTATGCAATCACCAAGTTTTGGGGTGTGAAGGTATATCAAGGTAGACCGTAAGATGCCTTGAGTGTGTAGTCGTCTTAGATCTGATTCAGAGAACCTTGAGCATGGAATCGTTAGGTAGGGTTTCACAAACCAAGGTGGGTTCTCAGAGGACGTAATCCATCTATAGGTAACTGGACTGGGCCCAAGTCAGTGAGGCGTGATCCACCACGGTGCAGTATTACTGTTTAGTCCCCTTTTAGGGTAGTTTAAATACAATGTTAGTACTGTGAATCTTGCCTAATTGAGAGCCTTACAGTTCATTGGTCAGATTCTGAACTTTTAACACTTATGGACCTTGAGACCTTAACTTGACTCTTTCGGGTTTAAGGATAAACAAACAGGATATGGAATAAAACTTCAAGTAGGTAAGCAAGTATAATTGCACGCAAAAGGTGTATTTATATTGATCTGAGGGGATTGATAACAAGGTTTTTATATATATTTATAGTTCTCAAATCACAAATTCCTTCACCGGCTAAGTATGTGCTCTTGATCGGTACCCCCGGTCGGCAGATCGATCGGTATATTCGGCCTGAGATGCGAAATTATCTAATTACTGACCTGATATGGGAGCTCTTAAGGACTAAGAAGACCGGGTGTAGCAAGTGTACTCGAGAGGTAACATAGGCAAGTGGGAGTGGCACAACCAGAAGGAAGCAGCATCCCCGAAGTAGAAGCGAATGAATAACAAGAAGCGACAACTAAGAATTGTAAGCGGCAACAATCAAGAACTAGAAGCAATTAATTAGTGCCTTAGGATTGTGATTTCTAAGATCTGCATGCCATAGCACTAGAAAAAATCTGAAAATCTAGATACTTCTTTATGCAAAAAGAAGAATTGGATGTTGTCTGATGAACATGAAGCAGCAGAAAAGAGAAAATCAGAGGAAAAGCTCCAAATTCCAAAGAGAGTTCTCAGATTTTTCGTGTGTAAAATGAGGGGCGAGGGACCCCTTATACAGTGGAGAACCCAAAAAAATAGGGGATAAGATAAGCCTGAATCTCAAATTTTTCGGAACTACTCAAGAGCAAGACCATGGATTAAATATCGGTATCGGCCTGAG
>NW_027171401.1:2500-5000 GCF_036898095.1 Palaemon carinicauda
ATATTGGCAGCGCAATTAAGCTGGTACCAATATTTAATGAATCCGATGTCGCAGAATTTTTCTCTGCATTCGAAAAATTAGCGAGAAAACTGAGTTGGCCGGAATCAATGTGGACTACCTTAGTTCAATGCAGATTGATCGGTAAGGCACAGAAGGTTTATGCAGCGCTAAGTGAAGAGACGAGTGCAGAGTACGAACAGGTCAAAGAGATAATATTGAAGGCTTATGAACTGGTACCGGAGGCGTACCGTCAACGCTTTCGTAACTTGCGTAAACTGTATAACTGCACATTTGTTGAATTTGCTAGAGAGAAAGTAAGTGCGTTTTTAGATTGGTTAAAAGCGAAGGGTATTAATGATTTTGAAAGTTTAAAGGAACTAATATTAATTGAGGAATTTAAAAATCACATTGGGATGGAACTTAAAGTACATTTAGAAGACTTGAAATTGGAAACTATAGAAGCAGTAGCGGTTGCTGCGGACGAATATACTTTATCGCATAAGTCAGTAAATCGTTTTTCATCGAGACTCGATAAATGGGATAAAGGTAAGAAGGGCGAGAAAGCAGCGGTAACGTCTGGTAAGTCGGATGGAGGGAGTTCTCCAAAGAAGGCAAAGTCATCACCAAGTAGGGGTGGAAGTGAAATCATTTGTTTTTTCTGCAGGAAAAAGGGTCATGTTAAGGCTGATTGTACTGCCTGGAAAGGGCAGGGTAAGTCAAAGCCGGTAGGCTTGATTGGTAAGGTTGCTGGGAGCAGGTCCCAGGTAAGTAGTTGCTTCAGTAAGTACGTCGCAGAAGGCGAGGTTTTCGCTAAAGACCGGTCAGGGTCTGGAAGGCGGGTGAGAATACTACGGGACACTGGCGCGGCCCAGTCGGTAATCTTACGGTCCTCATTGCCCTGGGGCTTCAGAGAGGAGGAGCCAGAGTATGTAGTATTAGGTGGATTTCCTAATACGGTAGTAGCGTGTCCTCTGGGTGAGTTTTGGGTAGACTCAAGGTGGATTAATGGACCTATGAAGTTGGCAATGGTGGATGTATTACCCATAAGCAATGTTGATATTGTGTTGGCTAACGATATAGAGGCAGGTACGGTATGTGATTGCCCGGTTGTGCAATGCAGGTATGCTGACCCCGTTAGTGAAGTTGAACCGGTAATGGTTGTGACTCGCTCGGCAGCGCATTCATCTGGGATAGATGATGAAGGGTTAGGCTTGGATAGTCTAGAGGAGCTGTCAGAGGGAGTGGTTTCTGGGTTAAGTGCTTCTGCAAGTCCTAGTCTGGTCTCTGAGTGGGATGGCTCAGTGGGGTGGGATAGGGAATCACTTAGGTTAGCTCAGAAGGAGGAGTTTGGAGAATTAGGAGTGGAGGTAGACTCTGATTTGAGTAGACCTCGGTATCTGTGGGAAGACGGCATCCTACTGAGGGTGAGTAGGTCAACTGTGGTTCCGTCTGATGATTGGGAGGTAAGGAAACAGGTGGTAGTGCCCCATAAATATAGGGACAAGATTTTATGGTTGGGACACGAGGATGTGTTCGCAGGTCATTTTGGAATTGGAAAGACTTTTAGGAAAATTGCTGAACACTTTTATTGGCCAAAGATGAGATCTGAGGTAAAGAGGTTTGTTAATTCTTGCAAAACTTGTCAACTGGTTGGTAAACCCAATCAGAAAATCCCTAAGGCACCTTTAAAACCAATTCCAGCAGTAGGGGAACCTTTTCAGGAAATTTTGATTGACATTGTAGGCCCATTGCCTAAAACCAGCAGTGGTAATCAATACATACTAACTATAATGGATCGAATGTCTAGGTACCCGGAAGCAGTGCCCTTGAGGAGTTTTAAGAGTAAGCAGGTCATCAATGCATTAACAAACTTCTTTTCCAGGTTTGGTTTGCCCAAGACGATTCAATCTGATTGCGGGACTAATTTTACAAGCAAAGATTTTTGTAAAAGTTTACAGGAGTTGAAGGTTCAACATATCAGGTCATCGCCTTACCATCCAGAAAGCCAGGGACAGATTGAGCAATTCCATCAGACGCTGAAATCCATGTTAAAAAAATATTGTGGGGATAATCCGGGAGGATGGGATAAAGTTCTCCCATATTTACTTTTTGCTTTTAGGTCTGTACCAAGTGATGTAATGGGTTTCACCCCCTTTGAATTAGTTTTTGGTCACAAGGTAAGGGGTCCTTTGGATGTGATAAGAGAGAGTTGGGAGGGGAGTCACCCTAACGTAAGCTTGATAGAGTTCTTGAGAGAGTCCAGGAGTAAGTTAACTAAGGCATGGGAATTTGCTAATCTAGTAATTGGTCAGGGGAAGATGAAGGAAAAGTACGACATAAAGACCAGAGTTAGGGAATTTCAGGTTGGGGATAAGGTACTTGCTCTGCTGCCAATTCCAGGAAATCCCTTAACGGCAAAGTTTTCAGGTCCATGGAAGGTTGCAAAGGTAGTTAGTAGTCTTAACTACCTGATAGAAACGCCAGACAGGCGACGTAAGTA
>NW_027171402.1:2500-7500 GCF_036898095.1 Palaemon carinicauda
ACACACAAATTTATATACAACCATAGAACATAGTTCGCTAGATAACGACTCCTTGGACTTGAGCAAATTGCCTATCTTAAAATTATTGAAAAATACCATTCTAATATTTATATTTTTGAAGTAGGTTTTCGTTATGTGCTTAATTTTCCTTTCTATTATAGTATTAATTTTGTTCGATATGTAAGGAAATCGAAAATATATAATGTCTTTTACTTCACAAATTTGGGTATCAACATTATTGATTTTGTTAAGAAAAATTTGTACTTTTTTGTAAAATAAATTATCCTGGTAACCATTGTTGTTGAAAAATTCCTTTAAAAATGTAATTTCTTTATGAAAGTTAAAATAATTTGATGAAAGTTTATATGCTCTATTAATGAGAGTATTAATACTGTTCATTTTGTATCTTAAATTACACTCACTTAAAAAATTTAAACCAAGACCAGTAAAAGTGGGCTTTCTATAAACTTCCATATGCATTTCAAGGTCAGAAGTTTTAGTTACTAATACGTCCAAAAAGGGCATTTTACCTTCGTTTTCTTCTTCCATGGTGAACTTGATATTACTGTGTTGAGAATTTAAATAATTAAAAAACTTGATTGCGTCATTTTTTTGCTTAAAAATAATAAATGTGTCATCCACATACCTTCTATACAACACAGGCTTAAAACTTAAAGGACAATTTTCCAACCATTCAGTCTCGTGAAAACATAGGAAAATATTGGCCAAAGTTGCCGAAATAGGATTCCCCATAGCTAGTCCATCTTTTTGTTTGTAATACTCTTTGTTAAAAATAAAAAATGAATCTTGAACAATAATGTTTAATATATCAATAAATTTAGATTTACTCAGGTTTCTAAAGTTGTTATTATCCTTGTACATTTTATTTGCTACGATTTCAATAACTTCTTTTGTGGGGATATTTGTATATAAGCTTTCGATGTCAAAGCTTGCCATATAATAATTATTTTTTAGTCTAAAATTTTTTATAGTATCAAAAAATGCATATGAATTTTCCAAGGTATATTCATTCTTTGCCCATTCTTCTATATTAGGAATCATAAATTTTGCTAAACTAAAATTTGGTGTATTGATTGACGATAGCACTGGTCTTAAAGGAATATTCTCTTTATGTATTTTTGGCAAACCATATAAGATACCAGGATTGCGACCAGAAGCATACAAATGTTTATACTCTTCATCTGTTATATGTTTACCTTTTTTAAGATAACTTAGTAGTCTGTTAACCTTGTCTTCTAGCAGAAGAGTATTTTTGAAAGGGTCTTTTTTACTTTTTTCAAATTGCAATGGATTGTTAAGAATATTCATCATTTTCTCTACATAATCACTTTTATTCATGATGGTAATACCTTTCCCTTTGTCTGGTTTAGAAAATATAATGTCTTTGTTTTCACTTAGATTTCTTAGTATTTTTATGTCATTTTGATCAAACAATGGTACCTGGATTTCTTTCTTGTATTCTTCTAATATATTACTGAATAGGTCTTGCATTTCTTTATAGACAGCTTCTTTATCAGAACAGTTGTCGTTGTTTAGTCTGTTTACTTTATTTGCAAATATTTCCATACTTACTTTCATTTTAATATGATCGAGTTTTGGTTTGAGGCAATGGTCAAGTCCAAAGGATAATAGGTATTTTTCTCTTTTTTTTAGTTGGTAGTTAGAGAGGTTGTACACGACTTTATTGCCATTACAAGATGGTGGTTTATAGAAACCGCCTAGTTTAAAAAGTTTTTTAGCATGGGTTAGACATACTTTGTTTTTATAAAGTTCACAGTCCTTATGGATACAATGTAAAATATGATTAAAATCTAAAAATGAAATTTGTCTCTTAATACTATCGTGACATGATAATAAATCTTGATACAGCTTGGTGTCGTTTTTCTTGTTTTGTCGAAGTTCATTCTCGATTAAGAAACTCTGCCAATCTTTGTAGAATCGTCTTCGCTGTAGCTGCCGCCTGTACAACTTAAACTGAACAAATTTTGGTATACAGCCATACTGAAGACATCTTTCCAGAAATAAAATATCAAGTTTGTTTTTTTCCCATCTCTGAAGGCTTTTTTCCCATCTTCTTACGCCTCGTAGTGCATCTTGTCCATATCTTCTTAAAATGGTAGTTCTGTAATTCTCAGACGAGGGGAAACGCAGTTTAATGAGGAACTGTAGTGCAAGCACAAATTGAAACATCATCTTCATCCAATCACCTTTATTTCAACGTTTCGGACAATTTGTCCATCATCAGGTTCTGTAAAGTTAAAAACATACATTGATACAAATAATAAAAAAAAAAAAAAACATTGGTAAAATACATGAGAAAAATAAGATAATTTAAAATTATAAATAGTACTTAAAACACTTTTCTGCTGAAAGCAGAGTTATCTAGGTTTAGTTTTGGTTGAATTTTTTCTATGTAAAATGTTTCTAATAATCTCAGCTCGGTCTCAAATCGAGCTTTACATATAATGCTAGAATCAAGATGATTAAAATTGGTGTTACACACTCCGTGGCAATGATCTCTTATAGAGGAATGAGAAGGCTTACCCAGCGGTAGAAGGGTCCTTGAACTAATGCCTCTATGTTCAAAGGTTCTGGTAGACAACATTTTTGTCGAACTACCTACATATTCCGAACTACACTTCGGACACACAAATTTATATACAACCATAGAACATAGTTCGCTAGATAACGACTCCTTGGACTTGAGCAAATTGCCTATCTTAAAATTATTGAAAAATACCATTCTAATATTTATATTTTTGAAGTAGGTTTTCGTTATGTGCTTAATTTTCCTTTCTATTATAGTATTAATTTTGTTCGATATATAAGGAAATCGAAAATATATAATGTCTTTTACTTCACAAATTTGGGTATCAAAATTATTGATTTTGTTAAGAAAAATTTGTACTTTTTTGTAAAATAAATTATCCTGGTAACCATTGTTGTTGAAGAATTCCTTTAAAAATGTAATTTCTTTATGAAAGTTAAAATAATTTGATGAAAGTTTATATGCTCTATTAATGAGAGTATTAATACTGTTCATTTTGTATCTTAAATTACACTCACTTGAAAAATTTAAACCAAGACCAGTAAAAGTGGGCTTTCTATAAACTTCCATATGCATTTTAAGGTCAGAAGTTTTAGTTACTAATACGTCTAAAAAGGGCATTTTACCTTCGTTTTCTTCTTCCATGGTGAACTTGATATTACTGTGTTGAGAATTTAAGTAATTAAAAAACTTGATTGCGTCATTTTTTTGCTTAAAAATAATAAATGTGTCATCCACATACCTTCTATACAACACAGGCTTAAAACTTAAAGGACAATTTTCCAACCATTCAGTCTCGTGAAAACATAGGAAAATATTGGCCAAAGTTGCCGAAATAGGATTCCCCATAGCTAGTCCATCTTTTTGTTTGTAATACTCTTTGTTAAAAATAAAAAATGAATCTTGAACAATAATGTTTAATATATCAATAAATTTAGATTTACTCAGGTTTCTAAAGTTGTTATTATCCTTGTACATTTTATTTGCCACGATTTCAATAACTTCTTTTGTGGGGATATTTGTATATAAGCTTTCGATGTCAAAGCTTGCCATATAATAATTATTTTTTAGTCTAAAATTTTTTATAGTATCAAAAAATGCATAGTATCAAAAACTCGATCATATTAAAATGAAAGTAAGTATGGAAATATTTGCAAATAAAGTAAACAGACTAAACAACGACAACTGTTCTGATAAAGAAGCTGTCTATAAAGAAATGCAAGACCTATTCAGTAATATATTAGAAGAATACAAGAAAGAAATCCAGGTACCATTGTTTGATCAAAATGACATAAAAATACTAAGAAATCTAAGTGAAAACAAAGACATTATATTTTCTAAACCAGACAAAGGGAAAGGTATTACCATCATGAATAAAAGTGATTATGTAGAGAAAATGATGAATATTCTTAACAATCCATTGCAATTTGAAAAAAGTAAAAAAGACCCTTTCAAAAATACTCTTCTGCTAGAAGACAAGGTTAACAGACTACTAAGTTATCTTAAAAAAGGTAAACATATAACAGATGAAGAGTATAAACATTTGTATGCTTCGGGTCGCAATCCTGGTATCTTATATGGTTTGCCAAAAATACATAAAGAGAATATTCCTTTAAGACCAGTGCTATCGTCAATCAATACACCAAATTTTAGTTTAGCAAAATTTATGATTCCTAATATAGAAGAATGGGCAAAGAATGAATATACCTTGGAAAATTCATATGCATTTTTTGATACTATAAAAAATTTTAGACTAAAAAATAATTATTATATGGCAAGCTTTGACATCGAAAGCTTATATACAAATATCCCCACAAAAGAAGTTATTGAAATCGTGGCAAATAAAATGTACAAGGATAATAACAACTTTAGAAACCTGAGTAAATCTAAATTTATTGATATATTAAACATTATTGTTCAAGATTCATTTTTTATTTTTAACAAAGAGTATTACAAACAAAAAGATGGACTAGCTATGGGGAATCCTATTTCGGCAACTTTGGCCAATATTTTCTTATGTTTTCACGAGACTGAATGGTTGGAAAATTGTCCTTTAAGTTTTAAGCCTGTGTTGTATAGAAGGTATGTGGATGACACATTTATTATTTTTAAGCAAAAAAATGACGCAATCAAGTTTTTTAATTATTTAAATTCTCAACACAGTAATATCAAGTTCACCATGGAAGAAGAAAACGAAGGTAAAATGCCCTTTTTAGACGTATTAGTAACTAAAACTTCTGACCTTAAAATGCATATGGAAGTTTATAGAAAGCCCACTTTTACTGGTCTTGGTTTAAATTTTTTAAGTGAGTGTAATTTAAGATACAAAATGAACAGTATTAATACTCTCATTAATAGAGCATATAAACTTTCATCAAATTATTTTAACTTTCATAAAGAAATTACATTTTTAAAGGAATTCTTCAACAAC
>NW_027171403.1:12500-15000 GCF_036898095.1 Palaemon carinicauda
GCTGCAACAACAGACCCCAAGTACTTAAACTGATCCACCTCCTCAAGTAACTCTCCATTCAACATGACATTCAACCTTGCACCACCTTCCCTTCTCGTACATCTCATAACCTTACTCTTACCCACATTAACTCTCAACTTCCTTCTCTCACACACCCTTCCAAATTCTGTCACTAGTCGGTCAAGCTTCTCTTCTGTGTCTGCTACCAGTACAGTATCATCCGCAAACAACAACTGATTTACCTCCCATTCATGATCATTCTCGCCTACCAGTTTTAATCCTCGTCCAAGCACTCTAACATTCACCTCTCTCACCACTCCATCAACATACAAGTTAAACAACCACGGCGACATCACACATCCCTGTCTGAGCCCCACTCTCACCGGAAACCTATCGCTCACCTCATTTCCTATTCTAAAACATGCTTTACTACCTGTGTAGAAACTTTTCACTGCTTGCAACAACCTTCCACCAACTCCATATAACCTCATCACATTCCACATTGCTTCCCTATCAACTCTATCATATGCTTTCTCCAGATCCATAAACGCAACATACACCTCCTTACCTTTTGCTAAATATTTCTTGCAAATCTGCCTAACTGTAAAAATCTGATTCATACAACCCCTACCTCTTCTAAAACCACCCTGTACTTCAAAGATTGCATTCTCTGTTTTATCCTTAATCCTATTAATCAGTATTCTACCATACACTTTTCCAACTACACTCAACAAACTAATACCTCTTGAATTACAACACTCATGCACATCTCCCTTACCCTTATATAGTGGTACAATACATGCACAGACCCAATCTACTGGTACCATTGACAACACAAAACACACATTAAACAATCTCACCAACCATTCAAGTACAGTCACACCCCCTTCCTTCAACATCTCAGCTTTCACACCATCCATACCCGATGCTTTTCCTACTCTCGTTTCATCTAGTGCTCTCCTCACTTCCTCTACTGTAATCTCTCTCTCATTCTCATCTCCCATCACTGGCACCTCAACACCTGGAACAGCAATTATATCTGCCTCCCTATCATCCTCAACATTCAGCAAACTTTCAAAATATTCCGCTCACCTTTTCCTTGCCTCCTCTCCTTTTAACAACCTTCCATTTCCATCTTTCACTGTCTCTTCAATTCTTGCGCCGGCCTTCCTTACTCTCTTCACTTCTTTCCAAAACTTCTTCTTATTCTCTTCATATGACTGACTCAGTCCCTGACCCCACCTCAGGTCAGCTGCCCTCTTTGCCTCACGTACCTTGCACTTTACTTCCACCTTTTGCTCTCTATATTTTTCATACTTCTCTATACTATTACTCTGCAGCCATTCTTCAAAAGCCCTCTTTTTCTCTTCCACTTTTACCTTCACTCCTTCATTCCACCATTCACTGCCCTTCCTCATGCTGCCTCCAACAACCTTCTTGCCACATACATCACTTGCAATCCCAACAAAATTTTCTTTTACTAACTTCCACTCCTCCTCTAAAATACCAGTTTCTCTTACTCTCACCTCGTCATATGCCATTTTCAACCTTTCCTGATATTTACTTTTTACCCCCGGTTTTATTAGCTCTTCAACCCTCACTAGCTCCCTTTTACATCCACCTACTCTATTCCCCCACTCTTTTGCTACAACTAATTTTCATTCCACCAAAAAATGATCAGACATACCGTTAGCCATACCCCTAAACACGTGCACGTCTTTCAATCTTCCAAACATTCTTTAGTTATCAACACATAATCCATTAATGCCCTTTCTACTACTCTTCCATTTGCCACTCTTACCCATGTATACTTATTTTTATCTTTCTTTTTAAAAAAGCTAGCACTTATTACCATCTCTTGTTCAACACACATATCTACCAGTCTCACACCACTCTCATTTTCACCTGGTACGCCATATTTCCCAATGACACCTTCTACCTCTCCAGCACCCACTCTAGCATTTAAGTCACCCATAACAACTACGTAATTCCTTCCACCCAGTCCTTCTACACACCTAGTTAATTCATTCCAGAACTCATTCCGCTCTTCTTCACTTTTCTCACTACCTGGCACATATGCACTGACAAACGCCCAACATTCCCTACCCAACCTAACCCTTACCCACATTAACCTAGATGATATCTCCTTCCATTCCACTACTTTACCTGTCATCCATTCACTCAACAATAAAGCCACACCCTCTCTCGCTCTTCCCCTTTCAATCCCAGACACTCTACCAGACATTTCACCAAACATCACTTCACCCTTTCCTTTCATCTTTGTCTCACACAAGGCCAATACATCCATCCTTCTACTTCTAAACATACTTCCAATCTCACATCTTTTACTCTCTATAGTACTACATCCACGCACATTCAAACACCCCAAAACTAGAGTGCGGGGAGCAGTCACTCTCCCCCCAGCTCCATCTCTTTGTTGCTGTCTCACAGGATACTTTTAGAGGAGAGGGGGTTCCCAGCCCCCTCGTCCCGTCCCTTT
>NW_027171403.1:30000-37500 GCF_036898095.1 Palaemon carinicauda
TCCGCTGTCACATTGCGGAATCCTTGTAGGTGAACTGCAGACAGGTGCCACTTGTTCTTCTCCGCCAGACGGAAGATTGGGAGAAGCACCTGATTTATCTGGGGCGATCTTGAGCCTTGGCGATTGAGACAACGAACTACCACCGAGTTGTCTAGGGTTAGACGGATGTGGATCGAGGGCGGCGGGGATAACTTCTTCAGAGTTAGAAGGACCGCCATGGCCTCCAAGATGTTTATGTGGAACGTCTTGAATAGTGGAGACCAGGTCCCTTGAGCCTGTTTCAGGTGGGAGTGACCTCCCCAGCCTTCCAGTGAGGCATCCGTGTGGATGTTGAGTGATGGAGGAGGGTGTTGGAGAGGAATGGACCTTTTCAGGGCCTTTGCTTCCGACCACGGCTTTAGGAGGCGTCGAAGTCTGTTTGGAAGCCGTCTCTTGAGGTCTCTTCGAGCGATGGATGCCGAGCGTCTCCAGACTCCCGCGGCATCCTTTAGCTGTGCGCGAAGCACTGGGTTTGTCACTGAGGCGAATTGTAGAGAGCCTAGAACTCGTTCCTGCTGTCGTCTTGAAATGCGTTTGGATTTCAGTAGTCGCTTGACAGACCCTGCTATTTCCTTCCTTTTCTTCTGGGGGATGGAAAGGCGGTGTGACTGAAGATTCCAGTGGATTCCCAACCACTGAAACTTCTGAGCTGGAGAGAGGCGAGATTTCTTCTCGTTGATCTTGAATCCCAGGTGTTCTAGGTACTGGGTAACTTCGTTGCAAGACTTTGCACACTCTTCGGGCGATGGAGCCCAGACTAGCCAGTCGTCGAGGTAGGCCATCACCTGGACGTTTCTTAGGCGGAGCTGTTGTACTATGGCATCCGCCAGTTTTGTGAAGATCCGAGGGGCCACATTGAGGCCGAATGGCATGGCCCGGAAGGCGTAGCTTTTCCTTTGGAGTCGAAATCCTAGGTAGGAGGAAGCGTGATGGTTCATTGGAATGTGCCAATAGGCATCCGCCAGGTCTATAGAGACCGTGTAGGAACCTTGAGGCAGAAGGGTCCTTATTTGTTGAAGCGTCAGCATCTTGAATTTGTTGTTCTCTATGAACTTGTTGAGGGGGGATAAGTCCAGAATGACTCTGAGTTTGTCTGAGTCCTTCTTGGGAACGCAAAACAGTCTCCCTTGGAACCTGGTGGACTTTACCTTCCTTATCACCTTCTTGTTCAAGAGGTCTAGAACATATTCTTCCAGAATGGGGGTCGATTGTTGGAAGAACCGCTGGAAGATTGGGGGTGGTTGCGTCCAACTCCAGCCTAGACCGTTCTTGATGATGCTGTGTGCCCAGGGATCGAAGGTCCAACGATCCTGGAATTGGCGGAGTCTTCCTCCCACCGGAAGCACTTCATTGCTTCTGGTGTCCCGAGGACTTGTTGCCTCGGCCGCTAGCTCCCTTTCCTCCTCTACCTCTGGAGGGACGACGAGATGCGTCTCTGCTTGCACCCCTGGACGAGCCTCTACCTTTGGCATGAAAGGTAGTGGATGGTTGCTCAAAGGCAGGGGTGAAGACCGGTGACTGTGACAACACCGGTTGGGGGACCAATTGAAAGGTCTGTTGTGGTTGGGCAACCACTTGGGAGGTAGCGGGTCCCGGAAACTGACGTCGTTGCTGACGTTGCTGGGGTTTTGGCTTTTGCGGTTTCCTCTTAGGCTGAGGTCCATCGTCCTGAGAGGGTTTCCTTTTTCTGGACATGCCCCACTTGTGGAGAAGGTTCCTATTCTCCGTGGCGGCTCTGTCAGTTATTTCCTTGACAAGGTCAGAAGGAAACAGGTGCTTTCCCCAGATGTTGGAGGAAATCAGCCTCCGGGGTTCGTGTTTCACGGTGGCACCGGCAAACACGAATTCACGACAGGCTCTACGAGCCTTTATGAAGTGGTACAAGTCCTTCATTACTGTCAGTAAGTGGGATTTGGCTAGTACCATGTAGTGATCTGGTACTCTTGTGTCACAGGCCATCACTTCCAGTTGGACTTGATGAGAAAGAGATGCCGCAAGCCTCTCCTTCGTGTCTTGTTCCCGGCGAAGGAGGTGATCGTTGAGCTTAGGGAGGTCTTCATTAAACTGACGTCCGGCGACGTCAGGATCGAGCCTACCCACGACGAAAGTATGCTGAACATCTTTCCAGTGTCGAGCGTCAGGGGGGGTCACGATGGAGAAGGGTCTGCACTCCTCCAGTGCAGGGCAGGGTTTCCCTTCTTCCGCCGCTTTAAGGCATGCAGCTAAGGCCTTTTCCAAGAAAGGAAGAACCGCAGTGTCAGGTGCAACGTATGTAGGATGCTTCTTGCTCAAAGCCGGAAGCTTAGAGCAGGTAAAGCCCCTACTCTTAAATGCGGAGGCTAGCATAGCCTGGGCCTTTGCGAGATCGAACACTATCTCTTCTTTAGGTTCGGTCTCTTCCTTCGAGGCAGGTTCGGAACGAAGCCGGACGTAACAGTCCGGGTAGGCCTCGAAGCTTGGGAAGAACTCCACATCTTCCAACGGGACCGTGCCGATCTTGTCACTAACAAAGATCCTGCCGGTCGCAATAACCATATGCTCTGCATACCTCCACGGGTTGGCATGAGAGCAAGCTGGGAGATCCTTGACCGAAATCTTCTTCGGTTCTCTGGATCCAATCATCGACCTGATGGACTCCTGGTTCTCCTTCAGCCTGTCGTCCATGACGGCTCTAATCAGCCGGATCAGTTCTTGGGTAGAAGAGGAAGGATCCGGAGTCGAGGAGGTAGACGGAATGGACATTTCCGTCGGTGTAGGAGTAGGAGGAGGGATGGACGAGGGAGCAGCTCCAAGCTCCGACTCGGTGTATTCCACCTTGTCTTCGTCCTCTTCGGCTCCTTGAGCCATAAGCGTCTTCTCCGTGTCTTCCGAGACGTCTGAGATCTGTTCATCATCCTCGGAATCTAAACGACACTCGTGCATGGACTGAGCCATGACCACATCAGGTTCCACCGTAATTTGGACAGTGGGGATTGCTTCTTTTGGTACCACTGAGTCAGGGGAGGCCTTAGGGAACAACAGGGACCTCAGTTCTTCGGTGGCCAGGTACGGTCCAGTAGCATTTTTCTGAAAGCCACGCACCCACTTGCGCAGCTTTTCACGAGAAATGTCTCTAACCTCCGCTGAGGGAGGGTTATGGAAGGCCTCAACTAGGTGGGCCTGGCAGACCGTACAATCCAGTGGATTCCAGAACTTCAAATCCCCTTTCTTGTCTGCACAAGGGGCGTGAGTCCTGCAAGCCGTATGCCCGTAAAACTGCGGGCGTTTCACAGCGCAGAAGGCGAAGTCACACTTCATCTGCTCCTCCTGTGGAAGAAAGAGAAAATGAGTATGGGGGAGTCATAAGAATGGCTCTTAAACTAAGTTAATATTAATCATTAATTTTAACTTAAAGAAGGTGTGATGCATAGAGAATGAAAACAGTAAAGGAGAACACGCTCCATGCATCTCGCCCGGCTGGTTACCATAAGCTTGGTCCTGGGATAATCCAAATGACCGAGATCATTGGATATAGTTTCCTAGGATTCCCAGTATTTTGGAACTCCATGGAAAACCAAGGACAAGATTGGGATCGAATTCATTCGGTTCCCAGTTAAGAGCCAGAAGGCCTCATTAAGGGTAACTGCTTCTGGCAACCAGCCGTGCTAAGATGCACATAGCATGCTGGAATTAGAAGAATGCAAAGAGACAGCATGATCACTAATAGAGCAGTACTAGGTACTGATCTTAATAGCAAAAGCAGCTTATCTGTTTGCCATGTAGGGCTATCCTAGTCTTATGATAGCTACAGTAAGGGGGTGCAAGTATTCTTGACGCCTCCGAGGCATCCGGCAAGCCGCCGGCATGCCGGAGCTCGCTCCAGCATAGATTCTGGCATTAGAACAGACAATTTTCAAAAGTCAGTTAGATACCAGGATGGCGGCCGCCGGCACAACGGCGGCACGCCGGCAGGAAGCGGCGGCTCCGGCAGTCGGAGGATGCCAGGTTGGTGACTGGGATAAGGATGGTAAAGGTAGTATCGGGTTGCCGGCAGTATATGCCGGCACTCCGGTGATCGACCGGTAGGCGGACGATTAGATAGGAGTAGGAGAGCCGCCGGTAGTAGCCGGCGGCAGCCGGCAGTCCCTCGGTACACGGGGGGCTGGCGGCAAGGGTAGGGAAGTCACCAAGAAGGAGGCAGGTATTGCCGACAGTAGAGGCGGCAAGAGACCGGCACCCGGATAGATAGAGAGACAGGGGGAGGGGGGAAAGGGATGCAGGAAGTACCGTCAGGGTTCCAGACATCCCTCCCCCTCCCTGAGAGGGTGTACCCATGATAGAGGCAGGCTCTAACATCCATGAGCAGGGGTCACTAGGGACCGGGAGCTAGGTAGCCCAAGGGAGGGCTAGGGAACACCCAAGAGGGGGGGGGGGGAGACTCCCATATGCAGAACTATACTAGTAACTAACCTTATAGGACACTATGAAGGTATATGTACCAGAGTGGACTGCACAAGGAAGCTCGGGTAGCCCTACTCATCCACCCTAAAGAGGAGTTGTAGGACAGGGGACAGATGAGTATAAACTAACCTAAGCATAGGCTAGGCTATACAAGAGATAGGTGGGGGGGGGGAGAAGAGAGAGGTCTTCCCAGGAAGGGTTTCTGTACCAGAGCGGCCACTAAGGGAAGGGAGGACACTCCCTAACCTAAGATCAGGCTGATGGGCTAAAACGGTGCAAGAGTACAGTTTCAGCATGGAACAGAGAAAACCTTCCTAACCCGACCTAGAACAGGGCTAAAAGTCCTGAACTAGGCAAGGAAGAAGACATATCGCTATCGCAGGAAAGTCATAGACTATCCTAGCCATAGAGGTAGGCTAGCCTAACCTCACTCTCAGACGCAATCCTAAAGGGGGTTCATTCCTTTAGGGAGGACCGAGAGGCGATATATACTCTATTAGACAATTAATCCCTTTACTCAGAAAAGGGATCAAGGCTAAATAGACGGAATGCCAAGGCAGGGGATGAAGGAAGCATATAGGGGTCCTAAGGTTAGGTTAGGCTAGAAAGAATCACTGACTAGCCTATCCCCTATATGGTCCCTGAAGGCGAAAACATTTGCATCACTGTCAAAAGTATTGTAAAATAATAATGCCACTATCTTCATAACTTAGTCTAGGATCACTAATAAATCATGCATGAACACTTGTATGTAGGCTCCTGGCCTGGGGGCTATAGTAGCCGACTGGTATGAGGTCAATCGATGACCGATAAAAAGCGTCTAAACACGATATAAAAGTTCCTAGCTATGAAGACTAAATAAACTAATGTATTCGATTAGTATATAATGCCGGAAGCGTTGTTGTGGCTAACTAAATAAGACATGCAAAACAACAACGACGCCATAAAATGGCGGGTCCGGTAGAGGCACAGCTCTGCCACAAAACATCAATTATTTCGCAAAATAATATTTACTTTACGGCCAGAGCTTAATTAAACAATACTGGAACCTTGTACTCAACTTTCCAGAAGAAGGCGAGGCTGAAGGTAACGACATAGCGAAGATGCAAAGCGATAAAGATAACACAAGGGAAAATCCGTCTAAGTAGGGCAGCTACTAAACAAAGGATGAAGACGGGCGTGACGTCATCAGAGCAATGGCGTCCGTTTGTTTACGTCTCGAGTATCAGTAGTAGCCACGAGTGAGATTAGCTGTTGTGCCGGCGGCACGCCGGCAGGAAGCGGCGGCTCCGGCAGTCGGAGGATGCCAGGTTGGTGACTGGGATAAGGATGGTAAAGGTAGTATCGGGTTGCCGGCAGTATATGCCGGCACTCCGGTGATCGACCGGTAGGCGGACGATTAGATAGGAGTAGGAGAGCCGCCGGTAGTAGCCGGCGGCAGCCGGCAGTCCCTCGGTACACGGGGGGCTGGCGGCAAGGGTAGGGAAGTCACCAAGAAGGAGGCAGGTATTGCCGACAGTAGAGGCGGCAAGAGACCGGCACCCGGATAGATAGAGAGACAGGGGGAGGGGGGAAAGGGATGCAGGAAGTACCGTCAGGGTTCCAGACATCCCTCCCCCTCCCTGAGAGGGTGTACCCATGATAGAGGCAGGCTCTAACATCCATGAGCAGGGGTCACTAGGGACCGGGAGCTAGGTAGCCCAAGGGAGGGCTAGGGAACACCCAAGAGGGGGGGGGGAGACTCCCATATGCAGAACTATACTAGTAACTAACCTTATAGGACACTATGAAGGTATATGTACCAGAGTGGACTGCACAAGGAAGCTCGGGTAGCCCTACTCATCCACCCTAAAGAGGAGTTGTAGGACAGGGGACAGATGAGTATAAACTAACCTAAGCATAGGCTAGGCTATACAAGAGATAGGTGGGGGGGGGAGAAGAGAGAGGTCTTCCCAGGAAGGGTTTCTGTACCAGAGCGGCCACTAAGGGAAGGGAGGACACTCCCTAACCTAAGATCAGGCTGATGGGCTAAAACGGTGCAAGAGTACAGTTTCAGCATGGAACAGAGAAAACCTTCCTAACCCGACCTAGAACAGGGCTAAAAGTCCTGAACTAGGCAAGGAAGAAGACATATCGCTATCGCAGGAAAGTCATAGACTATCCTAGCCATAGAGGTAGGCTAGCCTAACCTCACTCTCAGACGCAATCCTAAAGGGGGTTCATTCCTTTAGGGAGGACCGAGAGGCGATATATACTCTATTAGACAATTAATCCCTTTACTCAGAAAAGGGATCAAGGCTAAATAGAGGGAATGCCAAGGCAGGGGATGAAGGAAGCATATAGGGGTCCTAAGGTTAGGTTAGGCTAGAAAGAATCACTGACTAGCCTATCCCCTATATGGTCCCTGAAGGCGAAAACATTTGCATCACTGTCAAAAGTATTGTAAAATAATAATGCCACTATCTTCATAACTTAGTCTAGGATCACTAATAAATCATGCATGAACACTTGTATGTAGGCTCCTGGCCTGGGGGCTATAGTAGCCGACTGGTATGAGGTCAATCGATGACCGATAAAAAGCGTCTAAACACGATATAAAAGTTCCTAGCTATGAAGACTAAATAAACTAATGTATTCGATTAGTATATAATGCCGGAAGCGTTGTTGTGGCTAACTAAATAAGACATGCAAAACAACAACGACGCCATAAAATGGCGGGTCCGGTAGAGGCACAGCTCTGCCACAAAACATCAATTATTTCGCAAAATAATATTTACTTTACGGCCAGAGCTTAATTAAACAATACTGGAACCTTGTACTCAACTTTCCAGAAGAAGGCGAGGCTGAAGGTAACGACATAGCGAAGATGCAAAGCGATAAAGATAACACAAGGGAAAATCCGTCTAAGTAGGGCAGCTACTAAACAAAGGATGAAGACGGGCGTGACGTCATCAGAGCAATGGCGTCCGTTTGTTTACGTCTCGAGTATCAGTAGTAGCCACGAGTGAGATTAGCTGTGGA
>NW_027171403.1:47500-50000 GCF_036898095.1 Palaemon carinicauda
AAAAATAATTTTGATATTATTATTAATATAATAATAGAAATAATAATAATAATAATAATAATAATAATAATAATAATAATAATAATAATAATAATAATAATAATAATAATAATAATAATAATAATAATAATGATAATAATAATAATAATAATAATAATAATTTTAAAAATAATAATAATAATAATAATAATAATAATAATAATAATAATAATAAAAATAATAATAACAATAATAATAATAATAATAATAATAATAATAATAATAATAATAATAATAATAATAATAATAATAATAATAACAATTAAAATAAAAGTAATAACAATAAAAATTAAATTATGATAATACATACATCCATACATATACCAAAGGCACTTCCCCCAATTTTTTGGGGTAGCCGACAACAACAAGAAACAAAACAAAAAAGGGACCTCTACTCTCTACGTTCCTCCAGCCTAACCAGGGACTCAGCCGAGTTCAGCTAGTACTGCTAGGGTGCCACAGCCCAACCTCCCACATTTCCACCACAGATGAAGCTTTATACTGCTGAGTCCCCTACTGCTGCTACCTCCGCGGTCATCTAAGGCACCGGAGGAAGCAGCAGGGCCTACTGGAACTGCGTCACAATCGCTCGCCATTCATTCCTATTTCTAGCACGCTCTCTTGCCTCTCTCACATCTATCCTCCTATCACCCAGAGCTTTCTTCACACCATCCATACACCCAAACTTTGGCCTTCCTCTTGTACTTCTCCCATCAACTCTTGCATTCATCACCTTCTTTAGCAGACAGCCATTTTCCATTCTCTCAACATGGCCAAACCACCTCAACACATTCATATCCACTCTAGCTGCTAACTCATTTCTTACACCCGTTCTCACCCTCACCACTTCGTTCCTAACCCTATCTACTCGAGATACACCAGCCATACTCCTCAGACACTTCATCTCAAACACATTCAATTTCTGTCTCTCCATCACTTTCATTCCCCACAACTCCGATCCATACATCACAGTTGGTACAATCACTTTCTCATATAGAACTCTCTTTACATTCATGCCCAATCCTCTATTTTTTTACTACTCCCTTAACTGCCCCCAACACTTTGCAACCTTCATTCACTCTCTGACGTACATCTGCTTCCACTCCACCATTTGCTGCAACAACAGACCCCAAGTACTTAAACTGATCCACCTCCTCAAGTAACTCTCCATTCAACATGACATTCAACCTTGCACCACCTTCCCTTCTCGTATATCTCATAACATTACTCTTACCCACATTAACTCTCAACTTCCTTCTCTCACACACCCTTCCAAATTCTGTCACTAGTCGGTCAAGCTTCTTTTCTGTGTCTGCTACCAGTACAGTATCATCCGCAAACAACAACTGATTTACCTCCCATTCATGATCATTCTCGCCTACCAGTTTTAATCCTCGTCCAAGCACTCTAGCATTCACCTCTCTCACCACTCCATCAACATACAAGTTAAACAACCACGGCGACATCACACATCCCTGTCTCAGCCCCACTCTCACCGGAAACCAATCGCTCACTTCATTTCCTATTCTAACACATGCTTTACTACCTTTGTAGAAACTTTTCACTGCTTGCAACAACCTTCCACCAACTCCATATAACCTCATCACATTCAACATTGCTTCCCTATCAACTCTATCTTATGCTTTCTCCAGATCCATAAACGCAACATACGCCTCCTTACCTTTTGCTAAATATTTCTCGCATATCTGCCTAACTGTAAAAATCTGATTCATACAACCCCTACCTCTTCTAAAACCACCCTGTACTTCCAAGATTGCATTCTCTGTTTTATCCTTAATCCTATTAATCAGTATTCTACCATACACTTTTCCAACTACACTCAACAAACTAATACCTCTTGAATTACAACACTCATGCACATCTCCCTTACCCTTATATAGTGGTACAATACATGCACAGACCCAATCTACTGGTACCATTGACAACACAAAACACACATTAAACAATCTCACCAACCATTCAAGTACAGTCACACCCCCTTCCTTCAACATCTCAGCTTTCACACCATCCATACCCGATGCTTTTCCTACTCTCGTTTCATCTAGTGCTCTCCTCACTTCCTCTATTGTAATCTCTCTCTCATTCTCATCTCCCATCACTGGCACCTCAACACCTGGAACAGCAATTATATCTGCCTCCCTATCATCCTCAACATTCAGCAAACTTTCAAAATATTCTGCTCACCTTTTCCTTGCCTCCTCTCCTTTTAACAACCTTCCATTTCCATCTTTCACTGTCTCTTCAATTCTTGCGCCGGCCTTCCTTACTCTCTTCACTTCTTTCCAAAACTTCTTCTTATTCTCTTCATATGACTGACTCAGTCCCTGACCCCACCTCAGGTCAGCTGCCCTCTTTGCCTCACGTACCTTGCGCTTTACTTCCACCTTTTGCTCTCTATATTTTTCATACTTCTCTATACTATTACTCTGCAGCCATTCTT
>NW_027171405.1:17500-18716 GCF_036898095.1 Palaemon carinicauda
GGTACTGCCTCCCTTACCTCTTCTATTAAAACGTCCATCACTATGTTAAAGATAAATGGGCTCAGAGCTGACCCTTGGTGTAATCCTACTCTCACCTCAAAGCCCTCTGTCTCCCCAGTACTGCTCCTCACTCTAGTAAATACATTACGGTACATCTCTTGTATCAGTCGAACGTACTTTTCTGGCACCCTCCTCTCCCTCAGACTCCTCCACACTTCTTGTCTTGGGACTCGGTCATAAGCCTTTTCAAGGTCAATGAATACCACATGCAGGTCTCTTTGCTTTTCCCGGAATTTCTCCATTAGTTGCCTCAGACAAAATACACCATCTGTTGTTCCCCTACCCTTCATGAATCCCATCTGCTCTTTACCTATTTCTACTTCTTCTCTTAGTCTGGCATCTATCATCCTTTCCAGTATCTTCAAAGTGTGGGACATCAATTTAATACCTCTGTAATTCCCACACTCTTGGACATCTCCTTTCCCTTTGAAGATTGGGATCAATATACTCCCTCGCCACTCATTTGGTATCTTTTCCTGCTCAAAAATCTTTATCATGAGGTCATACAGTATATCTACTCCTTCATCTCCTAATGCTTTCCATGCCTCCACAGGAATCTTGTCTGGCCCAGTTGCCTTCCCATTCTTCATCTTCCTCAGTGCATTTATTACCTCTTGCCTAGAGAAACTTATTACCATGCCAAAGTTTGCCTGTCCATCCTCTCTTAGTAATCTATCATTTTCTTCATTTAACAGCTGTTCAAAATATTCTTTCCATCTCTTTACAATGTCTTCCTCCTTTCTAAGTACTACACCATCTTGATCTTTAATTTGTTTGATGTGTGTAATATCTTTGGTGCTCTTATTTCTAGTCTTTGATAGCTTGATCATCTTGTTTAATCCTTCCTTTGTCCCCAGCTCATTATACACATCATCATATGCCTTAGCTTTAGCTTGGGCTACTACCTTCTTCACCACCTTGTTTTTCTCTCTGAGCCTCTCTCTGTCATCCCCTGAGTGTGACTCTTCCCATCTCTTCTTTGCCTCCTTCTTATCTTTTACAACTTTCTCAATTTCTTCACTCCACCACCAACTCTCCTTTTCTTCCCATATGATACCAGATGTCTCTCCTAGCAACTCCTTTCCATGCCTTCTCATTACTGCTGCATTTCGTGTCCACCATTCTTGAACATCTTCAATTCCTATATCAATATCCT
>NW_027171407.1:0-12500 GCF_036898095.1 Palaemon carinicauda
ATTCCATTGAAAATTGAAAACATATATTCTATATTTTGTTCATGAAATATATGAATTTCTTCCATTATTTCAACATTCCGGTGAAAATTGAAAACATATATTCTATATTTTGTTCATGAAATATATGAATTTCTTCCATTATTTCATCATTCCGGTGAAAATTGAAAACATATTCTATATTTTGTTGAAATATATGAATTTCTTCCATTATTTCATCATTCCGGTGAAAATTGAAAACATATATTCTATATTTTGTTCATGAAATATATGAATTTCTTCCATTATTTCATCATTCCGGTGAAAATTGAAAACATATATTCTATATTTTGTTCATGAAATATATGAATTTCTTCCATTATTTCATCATTCCGGTGAAAATTGAAAACATATATTCTGTTTTGTTCATGAAATATATGAATTTCTTCCATTATTTCATCATTCCGGTGAAAATTGAAAACATATATTCTATATTTTGTTCATAAAATATATGAATTTCTTCCATTATTTCATCATTCCGGTGAAAATTGAAAACATATATTCTATATTTTGTTCATGGAATATATGAATTTCTTCCATTATTTCATCATTCCGGTGAAAATTGAAAACATATATTCTATATTTTGTTCATGAAATATATGAATTTCTTTCATTATTTCATCATTCAGGTGAAAATTGAAAACATATATTCTATATTTTGTTCATGAAATATATGAATATCTTCCATTATTTCATCATTCCGGTGAAAATTGAAAACATATATTCTATATTTTGTTCATGAAATATATGAATTTCTTCCATTATTTCATCATTCCGGTGAAAATTGAAAACATATATTCTATATTTTGTTCATGAAATATATGAATTTCTTCCATTATTCCATCATTCCGGTGAAAATTGAAAACATATATTCTATATTTTGTTCATGAAATATATGAATTTCTTCCATTATTTCATCATTCCGGTGAAAATTGAAAACATATATTCTATATTTTGTTCATGAAATATATGAATTTCTTCCATTATTTCATCATTCCGGTGAAAATTGAAAACATATATTCTATGTTTTGTTCATGAAATATATGAATTTCTTCCATTATTTCATCATTCCGGTGAAAATTGAAAACATATATTCTATATTTTGTTCATGAAATATATGAATTTCTTCCATTATTTCATCATTCCGGTGAAAATTGAAAACATATATTCTATATTTTGTTCATGAAATATATGAATTTCTTCCATTATTTCATCTTTCCGGTGAAAATTGAAAACATATATTCTATATTTTGTTCATGAAATATATGAATTTCTTCCATTATTTCATCATTCCAGTGAAAATTGAAAACATATATTCTATATTCTGTTCATGAAATATATGAATTTCTTCCATTATTTCATCATTCCGGTGAAAATTGAAAACATATATTCTATATTCTGTTCATGAAATATATGAATTTCTTCCATTATTCATCATTCCGGTGAAAATTGAAAACATATATTCTATATTTTGTTCATGAAATATATGAATTTCTTCCATTATTTCATCATTCCGGTGAAAATTGAAAACATATATTCTATATTTTGTTCATGAAATATATGAATTTCTTCCATTATTTCATCATTCCGGTGAAAATTGAAAACATATATTCTATATTTTGTTCATGAAATATATGAATTTCTTCCATTATTTCATCATTTCGGTGAAAATTGAAAACATATATTCTATATATTGTTCATGAAATATATGAATTTCTTTCATTATTTCATCATTCCGGTGAAAATTGAAAACATATTCTATATTTTGTTCATGAAATATATGAATTTCTTCCATTATTTCATCATTCCGGTGAAAATTAAAAACATATATTCTATATTTTGTTCATGAAATATATGAATTTCTTCTATTATTTCATCATTCCAGTGAAAATTGAAAACATATATTCTATATTTTGTTCATGAAATATATGAATTTCTTCTATTATTTCCTCATTCTGGTGAAAATTAAAAACATATTCTATATTTTGTTCATGAAATATATGAATTTCTTCCATTATTTCATCATTCCGGTGAAAATTGAAAACATATATTCTATATTTTGTTCATGAAATATATGAATTTCTTCCATTATTTCATCATTCCAGTGAAAATTGAAAACATATATTCTATATTTTGTTCATGAAATATATGAATTTCTTCTATTATTTCATCATTCCGGTGAAAATTGAAAACATATATTCTATATTTTGTTCATGAAATATATGAATTTCTTCCATTATTTCATCATTCCGGTGAAAATTGAAAACATATATTCTATATTTTGTTCTTGAAATATATGAATTTCTTCCATTATTTCATCCTTCCAGTGAAAATTGAAAACATATATTCTATATTTTGTTCATGAAATATATGAATTTCTTCCATTATTTCTTCATTCCGGTGAAAATTGAAAACATATATTTTATATTTTGTTCATGAAATATATGAATTTCTTCCATTATTTCATCATTCCGGTGAAAATTGAAAACATATATTCTATATTTTGTTCATGAAATATATGAATTTCTTCCATTATTTCATCATTCCAGTGAAAATTGAAAACATATATTCTATATTTTGTTCATGAAATATATGAATTTCTTCTATTATTTCATCATTCCGGTGAAAATTGAAAACATATATTCTATATTTTGTTCATGAAATATATGAATTTCTTCCATTATTTCATCATTCCGGTGAAAATTGAAAACATATTCTATATTTTGTTCATGAAATATATGAATTTCTTCCATTATTTCATCATTCCGGTGAAAATTAAAAACATATATTCTATATTTTGTTCATGAAATATATGAATTTCTTCTATTATTTCATCATTCCAGTGAAAATTGAAAACATATATTCTATATTTTGTTCATGAAATATATGAATTTCTTCTATTATTTCCTCATTCTGGTGAAAATTAAAAACATATTCTATATTTTGTTCATGAAATATATGAATTTCTTCCATTATTTCATCATTCCGGTGAAAATTGAAACATATATTCTATATTTTGTTCATGAAATATATGAATTTCTTCTATTATTTCATCATTCCGGTGAAAATTGAAAACATATATTTTATATTTTGTTCATGAAATATATGAATTTCTTCCATTATTTCATCATTCCGGTGAAAATTGAAAACATATTCTATATTTTGTTCTTGAAATATATGAATTTCTTCCATTATTTCATCCTTCCAGTGAAAATTGAAAACATATATTCTATATTTTGTTCATGAAATATATGAATTTCTTCCATTATTTCTTCATTCCGGTGAAAATTGAAAACATATATTCTATATTTTGTTCATGAAATATATGAATTTCTTCCATTATTCCATCATTCCGGTAAAGATTGAAAACATATATTCTATATTTTGTTCCTGAAATATATGAATTTCTTCCATTATTTCATCATTCCGGTGAAAATTAAAAACATATTTTATATTTTGTTCATGAAATATATGAATTTCTTTCATTATTTCATCATTCCGGTGAAAATTGAAAACATATTCTATATTTTGTTCATGAAATATATGAATTTCTTCCATTATTTCATCATTCCGGTGAAAATTAAAAACATATATTCTATATTTTGTTCATGAAATATATGAATTTCTTCTATTATTTCATCATTCCAGTGAAAATTGAAAACATATATTCTATATTTTGTTCATGAAATATATGAATTTCTTCTATTATTTCCTCATTCTGGTGAAAATTAAAAACATATTCTATATTTTGTTCATGAAATATATGAATTTCTTCCATTATTTCATCATTCCGGTGAAAATTGAAAACATATATTCTATATTTTGTTCATGAAATATATGAATTTCTTCCATTATTTCATCATTCCAGTGAAAATTGAAAACATATATTCTATATTTTGTTCATGAAATATATGAATTTCTTCTATTATTTCATCATTCCGGTGAAAATTGAAAACATATATTCTATATTTTGTTCATGAAATATATGAATTTCTTCCATTATTTCATCATTCCGGTGAAAATTGAAAACATATATTCTATATTTTGTTCTTGAAATATATGAATTTCTTCCATTATTTCATCCTTCCAGTGAAAATTGAAAACATATATTCTATATTTTGTTCATGAAATATATGAATTTCTTCCATTATTTCTTCATTCCGGTGAAAATTGAAAACATATATTCTATATTTTGTTCATGAAATATATGAATTTCTTCCATTATTTCATCATTCCGGTGAAAATTGAAAACATGTATTCTATATTTTGTTCATGAAATATATGAATTTCTTCCATTATTTCATCATTCCAGTGAAAATTGAAAACATATATTCTATATTTTGTTCATGAAATATATGAATTTCTTCTATTATTTCATCATTCCGGTGAAAATTGAAAACATATATTCTATATTTTGTTCATGAAATATATGAATTTCTTCCATTATTTCATCATTCCGGTGAAAATTAAAAACATATTTTATATTTTGTTCATGAAATATATGAATTTCTTTCATTATTTCATCATTCCGGTGAAAATTGAAAACATATTCTATATTTTGTTCATGAAATATATGAATTTCTTCCATTATTTCATCATTCCGGTGAAAATTGAAAACATATATTCTATATTTTGTTCATGAAATATATGAATTTCTTCCATTATTCCATCATTCCGGTAAAGATTGAAAACATATATTCTATATTTTGTTCATGAAATATATGAATTTCTTCTATTATTTCATCATTCCGGTGAAAATTGAAAACATATATTCTATATTTTGTTCATGAAATATATGAATTTCTTCCATTATTTCATCATTCCGGTGAAAATTAAAAACATATTTTATATTTTGTTCATGAAATATATGAATTTCTTCCATTATTTCATCATTCCGGTGAAAATTGAAAACATATATTCTATATTTTGTTCATGAAATATATGAATTTCTTCCATTATTTCATCATTCCATTGAAAATTGAAAACATATATTCTATATTTTGTTCATGAAATATATGAATTTCTTCCATTATTTCATCATTCCATTGAAAATTGAAAACATATATTTTATATTTTGTTCATGAAATATATGAATTTCTTCCATTATTTCAACATTCCGGTGAAAATTGAAAACATATATTCTATATTTTGTTCATGAAATATATGAATTTCTTCCATTATTTCATCATTCCGGTGAAAATTAAAAACATATTTTATATTTTGTTCATGAAATATATGAATTTCTTCCATTATTTCATCATTCCGGTGAAAATTGAAAACATATATTCTATATTTTGTTCATGAAATATATGAATTTCTTCCATTATTTCATCATTCCATTGAAAATTGAAAACATATATTCTATATTTTGTTCATGAAATATATGAATTTCTTCCATTATTTCAACATTCCGGTGAAAATTGAAAACATATATTCTATATTTTGTTCATGAAATATATGAATTTCTTCCATTATTTCATCATTCCGGTGAAAATTGAAAACATATTCTATATTTTGTTGAAATATATGAATTTCTTCCATTATTTCATCATTCCGGTGAAAATTGAAAACATATATTCTATATTTTGTTCATGAAATATATGAATTTCTTCCATTATTTCATCATTCCGGTGAAAATTGAAAACATATATTCTATATTTTGTTCATGAAATATATGAATTTCTTCCATTATTTCATCATTCCGGTGAAAATTGAAAACATATATTCTGTTTTGTTCATGAAATATATGAATTTCTTCCATTATTTCATCATTCCGGTGAAAATTGAAAACATATATTCTATATTTTGTTCATAAAATATATGAATTTCTTCCATTATTTCATCATTCCGGTGAAAATTGAAAACATATATTCTATATTTTGTTCATGGAATATATGAATTTCTTCCATTATTTCATCATTCCGGTGAAAATTGAAAACATATATTCTATATTTTGTTCATGAAATATATGAATTTCTTTCATTATTTCATCATTCAGGTGAAAATTGAAAACATATATTCTATATTTTGTTCATGAAATATATGAATATCTTCCATTATTTCATCATTCCGGTGAAAATTGAAAACATATATTCTATATTTTGTTCATGAAATATATGAATTTCTTCCATTATTTCATCATTCCGGTGAAAATTGAAAACATATATTCTATATTTTGTTCATGAAATATATGAATTTCTTCCATTATTTCATCATTCCGGTGAAAATTGAAAACATATATTCTATATTTTGTTCATGAAATATATGAATTTCTTCCATTATTCCATCATTCCGGTGAAAATTGAAAACATATATTCTATATTTTGTTCATGAAATATATGAATTTCTTCCATTATTTCATCATTCCGGTGAAAATTGAAAACATATATTCTATATTTTGTTCATGAAATATATGAATTTCTTCCATTATTTCATCATTCCGGTGAAAATTGAAAACATATATTCTATGTTTTGTTCATGAAATATATGAATTTCTTCCATTATTTCATCATTCCGGTGAAAATTGAAAACATATTCTATATTTTGTTCATGAAATATATGAATTTCTTCCATTATTTCATCATTCCGGTGAAAATTGAAAACATATATTCTATATTTTGTTCATGAAATATATGAATTTCTTCCATTATTTCATCATTCCGGTGAAAATTGAAAACATATTCTATATTTTGTTCTTGAAATATATGAATTTCTTCCATTATTTCATCCTTCCAGTGAAAATTGAAAACATATATTCTATATTTTGTTCATGAAATATATGAATTTCTTCCATTATTTCTTCATTCCGGTGAAAATTGAAAACATATATTCTATATTTTGTTCATGAAATATATGAATTTCTTCCATTATTCCATCATTCCGGTAAAGATTGAAAACATATATTCTATATTTTGTTCCTGAAATATATGAATTTCTTCCATTATTTCATCATTCCGGTGAAAATTAAAAACATATTTTATATTTTGTTCATGAAATATATGAATTTCTTTCATTATTTCATCATTCCGGTGAAAATTGAAAACATATTCTATATTTTGTTCATGAAATATATGAATTTCTTCCATTATTTCATCATTCCGGTGAAAATTAAAAACATATATTCTATATTTTGTTCATGAAATATATGAATTTCTTCTATTATTTCATCATTCCAGTGAAAATTGAAAACATATATTCTATATTTTGTTCATGAAATATATGAATTTCTTCTATTATTTCCTCATTCTGGTGAAAATTAAAAACATATTCTATATTTTGTTCATGAAATATATGAATTTCTTCCATTATTTCATCATTCCGGTGAAAATTGAAAACATATATTCTATATTTTGTTCATGAAATATATGAATTTCTTCCATTATTTCATCATTCCAGTGAAAATTGAAAACATATATTCTATATTTTGTTCATGAAATATATGAATTTCTTCTATTATTTCATCATTCCGGTGAAAATTGAAAACATATATTCTATATTTTGTTCATGAAATATATGAATTTCTTCCATTATTTCATCATTCCGGTGAAAATTGAAAACATATATTCTATATTTTGTTCTTGAAATATATGAATTTCTTCCATTATTTCATCCTTCCAGTGAAAATTGAAAACATATATTCTATATTTTGTTCATGAAATATATGAATTTCTTCCATTATTTCTTCATTCCGGTGAAAATTGAAAACATATATTCTATATTTTGTTCATGAAATATATGAATTTCTTCCATTATTTCATCATTCCGGTGAAAATTGAAAACATGTATTCTATATTTTGTTCATGAAATATATGAATTTCTTCCATTATTTCATCATTCCAGTGAAAATTGAAAACATATATTCTATATTTTGTTCATGAAATATATGAATTTCTTCTATTATTTCATCATTCCGGTGAAAATTGAAAACATATATTCTATATTTTGTTCATGAAATATATGAATTTCTTCCATTATTTCATCATTCCGGTGAAAATTAAAAACATATTTTATATTTTGTTCATGAAATATATGAATTTCTTTCATTATTTCATCATTCCGGTGAAAATTGAAAACATATTCTATATTTTGTTCATGAAATATATGAATTTCTTCCATTATTTCATCATTCCGGTGAAAATTGAAAACATATATTCTATATTTTGTTCATGAAATATATGAATTTCTTCCATTATTCCATCATTCCGGTAAAGATTGAAAACATATATTCTATATTTTGTTCATGAAATATATGAATTTCTTCTATTATTTCATCATTCCGGTGAAAATTGAAAACATATATTCTATATTTTGTTCATGAAATATATGAATTTCTTCCATTATTTCATCATTCCGGTGAAAATTAAAAACATATTTTATATTTTGTTCATGAAATATATGAATTTCTTCCATTATTTCATCATTCCGGTGAAAATTGAAAACATATATTCTATATTTTGTTCATGAAATATATGAATTTCTTCCATTATTTCATCATTCCATTGAAAATTGAAAACATATATTCTATATTTTGTTCATGAAATATATGAATTTCTTCCATTATTTCATCATTCCATTGAAAATTGAAAACATATATTTTATATTTTGTTCATGAAATATATGAATTTCTTCCATTATTTCAACATTCCGGTGAAAATTGAAAACATATATTCTATATTTTGTTCATGAAATATATGAATTTCTTCCATTATTTCATCATTCCGGTGAAAATTAAAAACATATTTTATATTTTGTTCATGAAATATATGAATTTCTTCCATTATTTCATCATTCCGGTGAAAATTGAAAACATATATTCTATATTTTGTTCATGAAATATATGAATTTCTTCCATTATTTCATCATTCCATTGAAAATTGAAAACATATATTCTATATTTTGTTCATGAAATATATGAATTTCTTCCATTATTTCAACATTCCGGTGAAAATTGAAAACATATATTCTATATTTTGTTCATGAAATATATGAATTTCTTCCATTATTTCATCATTCCGGTGAAAATTGAAAACATATTCTATATTTTGTTGAAATATATGAATTTCTTCCATTATTTCATCATTCCGGTGAAAATTGAAAACATATATTCTATATTTTGTTCATGAAATATATGAATTTCTTCCATTATTTCATCATTCCGGTGAAAATTGAAAACATATATTCTATATTTTGTTCATGAAATATATGAATTTCTTCCATTATTTCATCATTCCGGTGAAAATTGAAAACATATATTCTGTTTTGTTCATGAAATATATGAATTTCTTCCATTATTTCATCATTCCGGTGAAAATTGAAAACATATATTCTATATTTTGTTCATAAAATATATGAATTTCTTCCATTATTTCATCATTCCGGTGAAAATTGAAAACATATATTCTATATTTTGTTCATGGAATATATGAATTTCTTCCATTATTTCATCATTCCGGTGAAAATTGAAAACATATATTCTATATTTTGTTCATGAAATATATGAATTTCTTTCATTATTTCATCATTCAGGTGAAAATTGAAAACATATATTCTATATTTTGTTCATGAAATATATGAATATCTTCCATTATTTCATCATTCCGGTGAAAATTGAAAACATATATTCTATATTTTGTTCATGAAATATATGAATTTCTTCCATTATTTCATCATTCCGGTGAAAATTGAAAACATATATTCTATATTTTGTTCATGAAATATATGAATTTCTTCCATTATTTCATCATTCCGGTGAAAATTGAAAACATATATTCTATATTTTGTTCATGAAATATATGAATTTCTTCCATTATTCCATCATTCCGGTGAAAATTGAAAACATATATTCTATATTTTGTTCATGAAATATATGAATTTCTTCCATTATTTCATCATTCCGGTGAAAATTGAAAACATATATTCTATATTTTGTTCATGAAATATATGAATTTCTTCCATTATTTCATCATTCCGGTGAAAATTGAAAACATATATTCTATGTTTTGTTCATGAAATATATGAATTTCTTCCATTATTTCATCATTCCGGTGAAAATTGAAAACATATTCTATATTTTGTTCATGAAATATATGAATTTCTTCCATTATTTCATCATTCCGGTGAAAATTGAAAACATATATTCTATATTTTGTTCATGAAATATATGAATTTCTTCCATTATTTCATCTTTCCGGTGAAAATTGAAAACATATATTCTATATTTTGTTCATGAAATATATGAATTTCTTCCATTATTTCATCATTCCAGTGAAAATTGAAAACATATATTCTATATTTTGTTCATGAAATATATGAATTTCTTCCATTATTTCATCATTCCGGTGAAAATTGAAAACATATATTCTATATTCTGTTCATGAAATATATGAATTTCTTCCATTATTTCATCATTCCGGTGAAAATTGAAAACATATATTCTATATTTTGTTCATGAAATATATGAATTTCTTCCATTATTTCATCATTCCAGTGAAAATTAAAAACATATATTCTATATTTTGTTCATGAAATATATGAATTTCTTCCATTATTTCATCATTCCGGTGAAAATTAAAAACATATATTCTATGTTTTGTTCATGAAATATATGAATATCTTCCATTATTTCATCATTCCGGTGAAAATTAAAAACATATATTCTATATTTTGTTCATGAAATATATGAATATCTTCCATTATTTCATCATTCCAGTGAAAATTGAAAACATATATTCTATATTTTGTTCATGAAATATATGAATTTCTTCCATTATTTCATCATTCCGGTGAAAATTAAAAACATATTCTATATTTTGTTCATGAAATATATGAATTTCTTTCATTATTTCATCATTCCGGTGAAAATTGAAAACATATATTCTATGTTTTGTTCACGAAATATATGAATTTTTTTCCATTATTTCATCATTCCGGTGAAAATTAAAAACATATTCTATATTTTGTTCATGAAATATATGAATTTCTTTCATTATTTCATCATTCCGGTGAAAATTGAAAACATATATTCTATGTTTTGTTCATGAAATATATGAATTTCTTCCATTATTTCATCATTCCGGTGAAAATTGAAAACATATTCTATATTTTGTTCATGAAATATATGAATTTCTTTCATTATTTCATCATTCCAGTGAAAATTAAAAACATATATTCTATATCTTGTTCATGAAATATATGAATTTCTTCCATTATTTCATCATTCCGGTGAAAATTAAAAACATATTCTATATTTTGTTCATGAAATATATGAATTTCTTCCATTATTTCATCATTCTGGTGAAAATTGAAAACATATATTCTATGTTTTGTTCATGAAATATATGAATTTCTTTCATTATTTCATCATTCCGGTGAAAATTGAAAACATATATTCTATATTTTGTTCATGAAATATATGAATTTCTTCCATTATTTCATCATTCCGGTGAAAATTGAAAACATATATTCTATGTTTTGTTCATGAAATATATGAATTTCTTCCATTATTTCATCATTCCGGTGAAAATTGAAAACATATATTCTATGTTTTGTTCATGAAATATATGAATTTCTTTCATTATTTCATCATTCCGGTGAAAATTGAAAACATAAATTCTATATTTTGTTCATGAAATATATGAATTTCTTTCATTATTTCATCATTCCGGTGAAAATTGAAAACATATATTCTATATTTTGTTCATGAAATATATGAATTTCTTCCATTATTTCATCATTCCAGTGAAAATTGAAAACATATATTCTATATTTTGTTCATGAAATATATGAATTTCTTCCATTATTTCATCATTCCAGTGAAAATTAAAAACATATTCTATATTTTGTTCATGAAATATATGAATTTCTTCCATTATTTCATCATTCCGGTGAAAATTGAAAACATATATTCTGTTTTGTTCATGAAATATATGAATTTCTTCCATTATTTCATCATTCCGGTGAAAATTGAAAACATATATTCTATATTTTGTTCATGAAATATATGAATTTCTTCCATTATTTCATCATTCCGGTGAAAATTGAAAACATATATTCTATATGCAATACTGTTTGATAGGTAGCCAATTACACAGAATGTTTTAATAATTTATGCTATTCAATTGCTTTTGTTATTTCCAAATACAAAAGAGGTGTGGATATCTTTACTAAGTTCTACGCTCATTCAGGTTTCTGGATGTCACTATTGGTTAAAACTAAATTCAATTCTTTCTAGTGAGGCAGATTTGTACCGACTCGCAGGGGTGCCCTTTTAGCTGGGAAAAGTTTCCTGATCGCTGATTGGTTAGAATTATCTTGTTCAACCAATCAGCAATCAGGAAACTTTTCCCAGCTAAATGGGCACCGCTGCGAGTCGGTGCAAATCTGTTGTTTCCATATTATTATTATTATTATTATTATTATTATTATTATTATTATTATTATTAGCTAAGCTACAACCCTAGATGGAA
>NW_027171407.1:17500-18689 GCF_036898095.1 Palaemon carinicauda
GGTGACAATGCAGATCGTTTACGTAGCAAAGTCGCTTTTGTAATATTCCAATATTTACTCTGTTTTGAAAACAGAATCCTCCATTCATCCCACGATTTGAATTTAGCCTTGAGTGGGATGTTTTCTTATTAATCAATGTTACATCTAGGCTTCTACAAACACACATACACCTACACACACAATACCATGCATACAGACACACATATACACATTTATATATATACATATATATATGTATATATATATATATATATATATATATATATATATATATATATATATATATATATTTATATATATTGGTGTTTGTGTGTATGTATGTATGAATCCTTGTTTCATTCTCTCACTGAGCTATTTTTTCTTCTTGGAGCACTTGGGCTTATAGCATCCAGCTTTTCCAACGAGGGTTACATATATAATTTCATGTATATATATATATATATATATATATATATATATATATATATATATATATATATATATATATATAATATATATATATATATATATATATATATATATATATATATATATATATATATATATATATATATATATATATGCGTGTATGTGCTTGTATATATAAATAAATATATATATATATATATATATATATATATATATACATATATATATATATGCATACATATGCATGACCTTACAGCCTGATGGTGCCAAACTAGTCTCAAGAAAATGTAGACAAAAGCTTGATGTCTGTGATATCAGATCAATTTAGAATGTTTATATTAAAGCTTGTTATACTTTATTGACTTGACAGGCATTATCTTCAGATTAATTAAGTCAATAATTAAAAACTCCTAACTTTTCTTAAGTATTGGAAAAAGGACTATACTAAATTAAGTGGAGAATGAGTGGGTCATACCTACCTGCTTGGCTTACTATTGAGTTAACAATTTTGATGACTTGAAGTTTGAGGATTTGCCAGATGTTATTCCTTTTGTGTCAACAGGAAGAAAACCAAGGAACAGAGAGAGAGAGAGAGAGAGAGAGAGAGAGAGAGAGAGAGAGAGAGAGAGAGAGAGAGAGAGTGTGTGTGTGTGTGTGTGTGCGTGTGTTACAAGAATTTTGGATCTCGAAAGACTTTTTAGTCCTTCGTGGAGACTCGATTTGCTCGTGGGTTGAGAAAATTAGTTAAAAAATTTAGAGAATCTTTTGCAATCTTGAGAGA
>NW_027171409.1:7500-10000 GCF_036898095.1 Palaemon carinicauda
TTGGCAGACCAACTACAAAATATAAAGAAGAAAAACTGGTTAACTGCAATTGAAAGAGAAGAACTAGAAAGAGAAAGAGAGCCGAGAGAAGTAATACCGGAACAGAGAGAAGAAATAGCAACACCAAATGAAAACTCCAGCATTACATCAGCTAATGGTATAAGAATAACTCTAGAGACGGAAAATGAAAGAATGTTAGAACATCTCAACAAAATAAGACAGTGGATGGAAAACGACGGTGAAAGGATAAGAATACCAGCCCTAAAAGCCTACAACCAGAAAAAATTGAAAGAGAAAACGAAAGAAGTCAACGAAATGCTAAGACTAGTCCAGACCAGGAACATTACGGAAGTAAATAACCTTGCATATGCCGGAGCAAGGATGGTTGTCGAGCTCATGGAGATAAGAATACCAACTCTGGAATCCAATGAGCGAAGTCAAAATGTAAGACAGCCTCCCTGGAAAAGGAGATTGGAAGGACAAATAACAGAGATGAGGGCTGACTTGAGTAAGCTGAAAGATATGGCAGAAAACAAATTGAGAAACCAAAAAATACGCGCAAAATTGAATGATGTATACAAAGTACAAGAGAAAGGCTTGAATAATATCATTGAAGATCTAAAACAAAGAATAAAGGCTAAGGCTCATAAAATCCAGAGATATGTAAACAGAAATAAAGGATATCAGCAGAATAAACTCTTCCAAACAAATCAAAAACGCCTATACAGCCAACTAAAAGGCGAAGATAACCATCAAGAGAGCCCAGAAGCTGAACCATCTAAGAGACTCTGGGAAGGCATATGGAATAACCCAGTAGTCCACAATAAACACGCAGAGTGGCTACAGGACATCAAAAGGGAAGAAAATGGAAGGGTTAAGCAAATATGCGCTGATATCACAACTGAGGTTGTAAGAAAACAGCTTAGGAAAATTCCGAACTGGAAAGCATCGGGCCCCGATGAAGTTCATGGTTACTGGCTCAAAAACTTCAGAGCCATACATGAGAGAATGGCTGAACAACTCCAGCATTGTATCCAGTACCACCAAGCACCTCAATGGATGACCACAGGCAGGACCTGTCTAATACAAAAAGACAAAAGTAAAGGTAATATACCAAGCAACTACCGACCAATTACCTGCCTACCAATAATGTGGAAGCTCCTAACAGGCATTATCAGCGAACGGCTGTACATCTACCTAGAGGAAACAAATACCATTCCCAGCCAGCAAAAAGGATGTAGGAAGAAATGCAGAGGCACAAAGGACCAGCTCCTCATTGACAAAATGGTAATGACAAACAGCAAGAGAAGGAAAACCAACCTTAGCATGGCATGGATAGATTACAAAAAAGCCTTCGACATGATACCACACTCATGGCTGATAGAATGCTTGAATATATATGGTGCTGAGGAGAACACCATCACCTTCCTCCGGAATACAATGCAAAACTGGAAGACAGTGCTTACATGCTCTGGAAAACAGCTTGCCGACGTAAATATCAGGAGAGGAATCTTCCAAGGGGACTCTCTATCTCCACTACTCTTCATAGTAGCTATGATCCCCATGTCAAGAGTGCTAGAGAAGATTGAAGTCGGGTATCAACTCAAGAAAGGAGGCAGCAGAATTAACCATCTAATGTTCATGGATGACATAAAGCTGTTCGGGAAAAATGCTGAGGAAATCGACATGCTAATCCAGACTGTTAGAATTGTGTCAGGAGACATCAAGATGGAGTTTGGGATAGAAAAATGTGCACTAGTTAGCATGGAGAAAGGAAAAGTAACAAGAACTGAAGGGATTAAGCTACCAGATGGAAATGTCATCAAAGATATAGATGAAACAGGCTACAAATACCTCGGTATAATGGAAGGAGAAACAATAAAACACAATGAAATGAAGGAAATGATTAGAAACGAATACTCAAAGAGAATGAAAGCTATACTCAAGTCAAAGCTCAACTCTGGAAACATGGTGAAGGCCATAAATACTTGGGCAGTGCCAGTAGTCCGGTACAGCGCTGGAATAGTGGAGTGGAAGAAGTCAGAACTTCGCAATATAGATAGAAAAACAAGGAAGGTATTGACTATGTATCAAGCTCTACATCCAAGAGCCAACGTCAACAGGCTGTATATACCTAGAAGTGAAGGAGGAAAAGGTCTAATAAGCATAGAAGACTGCGTCAACATCGAATGCAGAGCGTTAGGCCAATACATAAAGAACAGTGATGACGAATGGCTAAAGAATGTATGGGATGAAGGCTTAATAAAGGAAGATGAAAATCCAGAAGTATACAGAGAAAGGACAGGAAAGAAGAGATTAGAAGAATGGCTGAGCAAACCAATGCATGGGCAATTCATGAGACAGACTGGAGAATTAGCCACTAAAGAATCATGGCAGTGGCTACAAAGAGGAGAACTGAAGAGGGAGACAGAAGGAATGATAATGGCCGCTCAAGATCAGGCCCTTAGGACAAGGTATATTCAGAGAGCAATAGACGGAA
>NW_027171409.1:17500-18625 GCF_036898095.1 Palaemon carinicauda
ATAATAATAATAATAATAATAATAATAATAATAATAATAATGAATAATAATAATAATAATAATAATAATAATAATAATAATAATAATAATAATAATAATAATAATAATAATAATAATAATAATAATAATAATAATAATAATAATAATAATAATAATAATAATAATAATAATAATAATAATAATAATAATAATAATAATAATAATAATAATAATAATAATAATAATAATAATAATAATAATAATAATAATAATAATAATAATAATAATAATAATATAATAATAATAATAATAATAATAATAATAATAATAATAATAATAATAATAATAATAATAATAATTATAATAATAATAATAATAATAATAATAATAATAATAATAATAATAATAATAATTAATAATAATAATAATAATAATAATAATAATAATAATAATAATAATAATAATGATAATAATAATAATAATAATAATAATAATAATAATAATAATAATAATAATAATAATAATAATAATAATAATAATAATAATAATAATAATAATAATAATAATAATAATAATAATAATATTAATAATAATAATAATAATAATAATAATAATAATAATAATAATAATAATAATAATAATAATAATAATAATAATAATAATAATAATAATAATAATAATAATAATAATAATAATAATAATAATAATAATAATAATAATAATAATAATAATAATAATAATAATAATAATAATAATAATAATAATAATAATAATAATAATAATAATAATAATAATAATAATAATAATAATAATAATAATAATAATAATAATAATAATAATAATAATAATAATAATAATAATAATAATAATAATAATATTAATAATAATAATAATAATAATAATAATAATAATAATAATAATAATAATAATAATAATAATAATAATAATAATAATAATAATAATATAATAATAATAATAATAATAATAATAATAATAATAATAATAATAATAATAATAATAATAATAATAATAATAATAATAATAATAATAATAATAATAATAATAATAATAATAATAATAATAATAATAATAATAATAATAATAATAATAATAATAATAATAATAATAATAATAATAATAATAATA
>NW_027171410.1:12500-18621 GCF_036898095.1 Palaemon carinicauda
ATCCGTTAATATTAAAATTATGCTCCTTTAGGTAATAGAAAAAAGAGAGAGAGAACAATTGTATAGTAGGGACATTATCTTTCTTAGGATATAATCTAAGCACTATATTAATGGGAGGCGATAAGAATTGTATTATAGGTACAGTAATACCTCGACATACAAGTATCCCAATATACGAGAAATTTGAGATACGAGGAAAGTTTTAAGCAAATTTTGGCCCCAAGAAACGAGACAAACTTAAGATACAAGTATACAAGACGGTTCCCTATACGGCCCCTAGGTGGCCGAGTGTGCGAGAGGCTGCTCATGCGAACAGCATCGTTCGCTCTTTCCCGTCGTATCTCCGTTGAGTAAAGTTATCTCCGAGCATTGGCCATAGTGTTTGCATTTTTTACGTTTTTTTATGTGTTAATCAATACAGAATTAAGTGAATAAGTAATGGGTCCAAACCATGTGAGTGCAAACAAGGGTACTGAAAAAAAGCGTATGATGACAATCAAGACAAAGCATGAAATAATCGAAAAACATGAGAGTGGTGTACGAGTGACTGAGCTGGCTCGCCAATATGAGAATAGTACATCAACAATATGTACCCTCCCCAAGCAAAAGGATGCTATAAAGACCATCAAGCCTTCCAAAGGACTAAGCATCCTTTCCAAGTTGTGCAGGGATATTCATGACGAGATGGAAAGTATTCTTTTAATATGGATAGACGAGAAACAGTTGGCGGGAGATAGCATGACCAAGACAATCATCTGTGAAAAAGCCA
This sequence comes from Palaemon carinicauda, assembly GCF_036898095.1. Classification (NCBI taxonomy): domain Eukaryota; kingdom Metazoa; phylum Arthropoda; class Malacostraca; order Decapoda; family Palaemonidae; genus Palaemon; species Palaemon carinicauda. The sequence goes on from NW_027171410.1 coordinate 13,270, forward strand.
GCAGAATCTATGATGACTTGAAAGGAAAGCAAGCAGCTGAGGGAGGGGACTTCGACACCAGCAGAAACCTTCAAAGCCAGTTATGGCTCGTTAGATAATTTCCAGAAACGGACTGGGATACACTTGGTTGTGAGGCATGGGGAAGCAGCAAGTTACGACTCGAAAGCCGCAGCGGACTACGTTAAAACCTTTGCCTCAGTTATCGCAGTACAAGGATACATCCCCCAATAAGTGTTCAACTGTGATGAAACTGGCCTTTTCTGGAAGAAGATGCCCAGGAGGACATTCCTCCCGGCAGAGAGAAAAGAGTACAGGGCCATAAACTCATAAAGGACCGGTTAAATCTAACCTTGTGTGCCAATGCCAGCGGTGACTGTGAGGTCAAGCCACTGCTGGTGTACCGCTCAGAAAACCCACGTGTTTTCAAGACCCAAAGGATTTTGAAAGAAAATCTACAAGTGATGTTGCGCACTAATGCTAAGGCTTGGGTTATGCTGCATTTCTTAACAGAAAGGGTTAATCTGTGGTTTGGTCTGGCAGTCAAATTTATTTGGCCGAGGAAAGCCTGCCAATGAAATGTCTCGTTGTCCTCGACAATGCCCCTGGTCACCCTCCTGGTCTCGAAGAGAACATTTTTGATGAGTACAGGTTCATCAAGGTCCTTTATCTCCTGCCAAATACAGCGCCACTGCTCCAGCCCATGGACCAACAAGTAATTTCTAACTTTAAAAAACTGCACACAAAGCATTTGTTTAAGAAATGCTTCCATGTTGAAGGCAACACCAATCTCACACCTTGCTCTCCAACCTTCATGAAACCAGGGTCTGTGATACGTTCTCTGCAAGGGAGGAGACAGAGTCCTTTTATCAAGGTATGGTGTGTGTGAGAGCCTCATATCGTCATCATTCTTACCTAGCCTTCCATCTCCCTTCCTTATTACATCCCATCCTTTCCTTTTATCCTTAACGAAAGATCCTACCTATTGAAGCCTCATTATCCCATCCTTGTATCCCAACCACGTGTGCTCTTTACTCCTAGCCTTAATTAATTCACCCTGTGATAGGGTTAATTTCCATATGATAGTATTTTATGTTACAAAGTTTTGCACTTGCCTTTTATTTCCTTAAAAGTTATAACCCCACAACTTCATAGTGTTCTCAGCCTGTAGAAGTAAATTGCGTAAGTGATCGGTTCATTACAAAATTCATTTTCCCTTTCCAGGAATGAGATTGATTGCTGTGCTGAAGTTGTCCACGGTCAGTCCAACTCCACATGAAGCACCTTGTGACTTAACCAGAATATAATTATCCGTTATGCTCCCTTCTTATTAATTTTTCTTTAATTACTATTCTAAGTATATTTGTTGCTGGTAATTATTGTCTTATTGCCAGCTGCAGCCTTCCATTGTTTTTTTTTTATGCCCTGATTTCTTAAGCAAGACCGAACTCAAACTGGCGACCTTGCCAGGATTTGCTAAGATAGTCGTGTCAAGTTATTGTTATTAAAGTTAAACTTTCCTCCTTTTCTGACTTTAGCAACGAGACACATCTTAATTTACTTCTAAAGTAATTTCTATTACCACTGGAGTTAGAACCGTGGAAGAAAGCAGTCAAAACAGTATATTTATATTGTTAAATTATGTGTTTATTTGTGCGTTCGTTTGCACAGCAAAACTTTTTTTTTTGGGGGGGGACGAGTTTGCGTTTTGTTATTTCTTTATTAAATATATTATTCATTAAGTAAATGTTTTACTTTGTGTTAGAAATAAGAGAATTTTTAGAAATTTTATGAAAACTTAATAGACTAAACATGTGTAAATTTCAAGCGGGCCCAATCTGATATACCCCCCCCCCCTAAATCCGTGTTTCCAAACGAAGCCAATGTTTGTTATCATTAGCTTTGTTTATTGCTAGCAAATTCTACGTAACGAAAGTGCAGACTTGAGAATTTGGCTAAATTATTGCATGTTGGTAAGTGGTTCAAACACATAACAATCATTTTGTCTGATTACAAACCCCTTGGCTTACGATTCACGTAAACGTTTAACTGCAGTGAGGGCATAATTTCTGTGTTGGGTAATGACAAAAAAACGTTGCATCCCCTGTTATTTAGACTTTTTTTTTAATCCTCAATATCATGCAATTTCGTTTATTAATAATATTTCATGGGACATCTTTTATATACGATATGAAAAGGATAATTCTCCTACAATTGTGTTAAAATTGTTAAACTAAAGATAAAGGATTTACGATATCACATTTAATTTCCTTTTCTTATTCAGGGTATACGATTATTCGGATAAAATATTCAGCAGGAGTAATTCCTTTTATTTTCATTTGTTAAATAGGATATATGTAAAGAGGTTAATTTTTCTTTGCGAAGCTATAAGCAAACTCTGTAAGATTGTTTGGCTTTAATCAATTTATTAAACTTTATATAGTAATACGAACTTTGCTTTAAGTCACAGATTGGCAGGTGGTGGTTTTGCAGGAACGCACCCATAAATTTTTACAATCCATTTTTTATGTCTAGCATACAGGATCCCCCATCGTTGTGAATCCATTTTTCATGTCTAGCCTACAGAATCATCTACTTGTGATTCCATTTTTTATGTCTAGCATACAGGATCATCCACCGATGTGATTCCATTTTTTATGTCTAACATACAGGATCAACCAACAGTTGTGATTCCCTTTTTTATGTCTAGTATACAATATCACCCATCGTTCTGAATCCATTTTTTATGTCTGGTATACAGGATCACCCACCAATGGGATTTCATTTTTTTTATGTCTAGCATAATATATCACACATCGTTGTGAATCCATTTTCTATGTCTAACATAGAGGATCACCTACCGTTGTGATTCCCTTTTTTATGTTTAGTACACAATATCACCCATCGTTGCGAATCCAGTTTTTTATGTCTAGCATACAGGATCACCCAACGTTATGATTTCCTTATTTATGTCTAGTATACAATATCACTCATCGTTGTGAATCCATTTTTTATGTCTAGCATACAGGATAATAAATCCTGTATGCTAGGATTTTAAGCTAGTCAAGGACAGTGGCTTTCTAACATATGGATCTCAAAATGAATAATGTTTTTTTAAGTTTGTAGTCCTAAATACTCATCGCTGGTACCGTCCTTCAATTAATGTTTCAGAAGATTTTTTCATAATTTTTATCATCCTTTACATTTAGATCATCCCCGAGAGTTCCAGCATGTTCGTGATACTGGGAATGGGGTCAATTCTAATAGTCAGGTCTTCACCATGAGGCTTAATACTACTCAGTATTCTAGAAGTTTTATTACAGATGTGACCAAGTAGTGGAATGATCTTTGTAATTGGGTACTTTAATCGGTAGAACTTCAAAAGTTCTGACTTGCAGCAAGTGTTTTTGTGTTGAACACCCTGACAAAAATATTTTAATATTTTATATATGAAATATCTTTTTTGATGTTTTTACTGTTTTAAAATATTTAATCGTAATTTCTCCTTACTTTTTATGTTTTTTTTTTCAATTCCTCATTTCTTTTTCTGACTGGGCTTTTTTTTTATTTATTGGAGCCCTTGGGTTTTTAGCATCCTGCTTTTCCAACTAGGGTTGTAACTTAATAATAATAATAATAATAATAATAATAATAATAATAATAATAATAATAATAATAATAATAATAATAATAATAATAATTGATTTCCATATGAATACCCAAAGCTTTCTTTACGATCTTATATTTCATTTTGAGCTCAAATCATTACTTAAAGTATTATAATTGGTCGAGGCAAGCAATCAAGACCTATTTCTATGCCTATTTTTTTTTTAGCTCAGTGACATAATTAATTAACGACTTCTTCTATTAGCTTGCCTTCTTCCCATTCGTATTGGGTAACACGGTTGCCTTCTTTTGGAGGACTTTGCTTTGGCTTTAATGTGGAACGTAATCACGACTGACTGCCCTGCCTGGTAGGGTATGTTTGTGTGTTTGTGTTTTTATGTGTTGTACCAGACACTATCGCCCTTCGTTCCAGCAGCGAGTAGTCATGGCGTACTTAAGTCGACAGTTCGAGACATGTGAGGTGTCTATTATGTTTTTAGAAGATGTTGGAATGCTAATAGACTAATAATGATTCCATTATCCTTTTTTTTTCAGAAAACCAGCCTGATGATAAGTTAGATTGGAGTTCGAGATCACCTTCAAGCTTGATAGTTTCTATTAGTATCTGCAACATCATTATTCTTGCAAGTTTGGACTATTATTATTATTATTATTATTATTATTATTATTATTATTATTATTATTATTATTATTAGCCAAGCTACAACCCTAGTAGGAAAATCAAGATGCTACAAGCCTAAGGGCTCCAACAGAGAAAAAATAGCCCAGTGAGGAAAGGAAACAAGGAAATAAATAAATGATAAGAATAAATTAACAATATATCATTCTAAAAACATTAACAGCGTCAAAACAGATGTCCTATATAAACTAATAACAACGTCAAAAACAGATATGTCATATTTAAACAATAAAAAGACTCATGTCAGCCTGGTTAACAAATAAAACATTTGCTCCAACTTTGAACTTTTGAAGTTTTACTGATTCAACTACCCGATTAGGAAGATCATTCCACAACTTGGTAACAGCTGGAATATAACTTCTGGAATACTGTGTAGTATTGAGCCCCATGATGGCGAAGGCCTGGCTATGAGAATTAACTGCCTGCCTAGTATTACGAACAGGATAGAATTGTCCAGGGAGATCTGAATGTAAAGGATGGTCAGAGTTATGAAAAATATTATGCAACATGCATAATGAACTAATTGAACGACGATGCCAGAGATTAATATCTAGATCAGGAATAAGAAATTTAATAGACCGTAAGTTTCTGTCCAACAAATCAAGATGAGAATCAGCAGCTGAACACCAGATAGGAGAACAATACTAAAAACAAGGTAGAATGAAAGAATTAAAACACTTCTTCAGAATAGATTGATCACTGAAAATCTTGTAAGATTTTCTCAATAAGCCAATTTTTTGTGCAATTGAAGAAGACAGAGACCTAATGTGTTTCTCAAAATTAAATTTGATGTCATACAAATTTAAAGAAAATTATCAATACTGAGATCCGGATGTTGAGGAGCCACCGTCCTTGACCTACTTACAATCATACTTAGAGTTTTGTTAGGATTTACCTTCATACCCCATAATTTGCACAATGTACTAATTTTAGCTAAATCTCTATTAAGGGATTCACCAACCCCAGATCTACATTCAGGGGATGGAATTGATGCAAAGAGAGTAGCATCATCTGCATATGCGACTTGGGAAGTGGTATGGAAAACCTAT
>NW_027171411.1:0-5000 GCF_036898095.1 Palaemon carinicauda
CTAGTCACTGTCTATACAAGCTTGCCGACCAGGGTTCGATTCCCGGCCGGTCACAAGCTCTTGTCTTAGTGTGATTTCGCCTGGGGCTCTGATCCCGAGGTCGTTAATAGAATCCAGACATTAATGTATCAAAAATATATATGGCTAATTTGAATATGAAAAACACGTCTAAATGTGCAAAATTATATATATATATATATATATATATATATATATATATATATATATATATATATATATATATATATGCAAAAGAAGCAGGGAAAGTAAGAGAAGATGATGGATTGACGAACTAAGAAAGTTTGCGGGTATAGACTGCCGTAGAAAGACCATAAGCAGACGCAAGTGGAAGGACATGTCTGAGGCCTTTGTCCTTCAGTGGACTAGTAATGGCTGATGATATATATATATATATATATATATATATATATATATATATATATATATATATATATATACTGTATATATATATATGTATATATATATCATCAGCCATTACTAGTCCACTGCAGGACAAAGGCCTCAGACATATCCTTCTACTTGCGTCTGTTTTTGGTCTTTTTACGGCAGTCTATACCCGCAAACTTTCTTAGCTCGTCAATCCATCATCTTCTCTTACTTTCCCTGCTGCTTTTGCATTCTCTAGGGACCCATTCTGTTATTCTTAACGCCCATCTATTATCTGACATTCTCATTATATATCCTGCCCACGTCCATTTTTTTTACATATTGTTAGAATATCCTCTACTTTAGTTTGCTCACGTATCCATGTTGCTCTTTTCTGTCTCTTAGTGTTATTCCCATCATTATTATTTCCAAAGCTCTTTGAATTGTAAAGGGCCTCGGTTAGATTTCGCCAATAGTCTCTATTTTGAACGCTTGGTGAACTAATTTCTCTTGGGGAATGCGAAGAGCATGCCCAAACCATCTCCATCTACCCCTCATTATGATCTCATCCACACGTGACACTCGAGTAATCTCTCTTATATATATATATATATATATATATATATATATATATATATATATATATATATATATATATATATATATATATATATATATATATATATATATATATATATATATATATATATATATATATATATATATATATATATATATATATATATATATATATATATATGTTTGCGTGTCTATATGTATGTATATAAAAGGAGAGAGAGAGAGAGAGAGAGAGAGAGAGAGAGAGAGAGAGAGAGAGAGGCCTATAGTATAGCCCATATATGTATAGGCTTACAGTGTAGGCTATTATGTATAGGCCTACATTATAGCTCATCTTTGAATAGGCCTATGAGTATCTATGTATAGTCTACAGTATAGCCCTTCTATGCATAGAACTACAGTATAGCATCTATACGTATAGACCTACAACATAGCCAATATTTGTATAGGCCTACTGTATATTTATATGCAATGCACCTTTGCCTTTTATTGCATCAAAATGTTTCCGGTTTAAGAGCGTTTATCGAAGGAATTTAGGCCCAGCATTAAAATCTTTATTGCACGTAGAACAAAATACTTTTTCCCTTGAGAGCCATAGTAACTTGATATTGCGTATGCAACAAGCTGCAATTATCCCTTAAGCAACAAAGTTAAGCATTTCATATATGGATAATAAAGATTTCTGTTTGTAGGTTTGCTTATTCTGACATATAACTTCACAGAACAAATATAACTTTATACACAAAACCAACTTATTGTATATCAGGGGAGAATAGAAAACGGGAGTCTTTACTCCAAAGTTTAGATCAAGGGAGAATAGAAAACGGGAGTTTTTACTCCTTCAAAGTTGCTGAAGGACATTCCATTCAACTTTACCATTATTTATGTATATATAAAATCATATTATGAAAGGATTAAATAAAAATATCGTATTCTACATTAATGTTTTTTATTGAGGTAATTGTTTCATTATGAAAATTTAAAGCATTGTTATAAACTGGTATTTACTTTTACAAAGAAATGTAGACGTAGTATGAGAGATGCCAGATATAGCTATTTGGGACAAAAAAGAAATAAAAAAAAAAAAACGGTTTACCGCGGAAAATTTTCCTCTTCAAAATTATTTATCGAAAAGATTATTTGATGTAAATTTTTACATGATTTATTTTTTCACAATATTCGGGTGTTTTTCTTTTTTTGTAGAAATTTCTATCGAGCTACCCGTTATATAGAAGTGGTCTTCCGTTGTTTAATCAGAGCTTGACTGGACTCCGTTCGAAGCTGAGCAGACGAATTTATCTAGTATAGAAGAATGAGTCCTGACCGACTCCCAGCCTCTCCCTTTCTTCCATGGTCGTCTTTGAGTTCGCTTTCGAGAGCTTCATCTTCATCCTGTCCGTCCTTCTGTGTTATGAGATGCCAGACGTATGATGGCCGTTGCCTGCCTTAGGCCGATCTAACATCCTCGTTCCTGAAGGGTTCTGAAGAATTCCGGGAGTCTATGGAGAGATTTTCGTTCTGCCTTTCTTCCGTGGTCGTCTTCGAGTGCGCTTTCGAGAGCTTCATCTTCATCCTGTCCGTCCTTCTGTGTTATGAGATGCCAGACGTATGATGGCCGTTGCCTGCCTTAGGCCGATCTAACATCGGTTTCTGAATAATTCCGGTAGTCTATGGATAGATTTTCGTTGATTGGGATGTAGAAGAAGGCGAAGATGATTGCTCTTACAGCGACTGAAGTCTCGCAAGTCTGAAGAATGCCATTCCTAAAAGGATTCAGGCTTGGAGAGGTTTTTCGATCCTTTTCCTGAATCCTTTCAGGAATGGCGTTCTTCAGACTTGCGAGTCTTCAGTCGCTGTAAGAGCAATCATCTTCGCCTTTTTCTTCAACCCAATCAACGAAAATCTCTTCATCGACTCTCGGAATTCTTCAGAAATCTCGGAGGAGATGATTAATATGTTCAATGTAGCTCTAATAAAATACTAATTTGAGAAAATCGTCTTTACTTCTCCTTTATGTTATCCTATTGTAAATGATTTTAGAAGCCTATTGTAGTAGACATAGGCCTAAAATAGATAGTTTTGTGATAATTTCTGTCGATTTGGTGGTATTCAAAATAGGAATCATGAAAAATTAACGATCGCAAATCCGGCTGCGGGATTCCTGCTTCATTTCCAAGACATTCCGAAAACTGCCCGAGCTCCGAGATCCGTGTTGTTCTTTAAAGACATTCTTGGCTTCTCCCTGAGTGTCTCCAGATCAAGTTGCATTTTTTTTTTTCAAAATAGACCTAAAACAATGTAGAGGAAAGTTATTAACAAAAATGTGTAGTAATACCAGTTATTTGTGTTGTATTTATTGTGGAATGGCTTTGAGTACCAAAGTTTATTTTGTGGTTACTAATCAGAACAATTTGGGATATTGTGTATGCTGTAATTGTTCCGCTATGGAACCGAACAGGGACGCTTTGATGAAAGTAAAGAAGAACGGTTACCCAGGACCAGGAACCGTTAAGGATCTCGTCGAGAAATTTGAAAAAACTGGAAAAATGGAGAAACCAAAACGAAATGTTTCATTAGGAAACGAAGGACAAGTGAAGACTCGTATAATGCAATATGAAGAAAGGATAAAAGGTAACGGAACACAGAAGAAGGATTCTGTTGGAATTAGAATAAATCCAGCCAGGGAGGCCAAAGAAGTGGCCCTAGCTAGAATTGTTGAAATTCATAAGTTTGAAATGTCCGAAAATGGATACCAAGAAAGGATAAAAGGTAAAGGAAAACCGAAGGATTCTCTTGAAATTAGAAGGAATCCAACTACGGAGGCCATAAAAGTGGCCTTAGCTAGGATTGTTGAAATACCTAAGTTTGAAAAGTCCTACCAAGCTGCAAGGGTAGCCCAAATCCGAAAATTTGAAAATATGTTAAGAGAAACGATGACAGAAAATAGCCCAGGAACAGAAGCAGATTCTGGTATTTTTGTGGTGATTATGGAGCAACTATGATGGGAGAGATACTGGCACGGAATCAGAGAACTTATCTTAGAAGGGAAGCGAAAGATAGAGCCATATTAAGGATCAGACGAATTGCAATGGATGAAGTCTCTCCAGACAAGAGAGGCTTAGTATACGATCTTATTCAGCTCTGGGAAGAGGCTCTGAAAGGCGAGAAAATAGACAAGAAAAAGAAGATTGTTATTGAAGTGATAGAAGAAGGGATCGTAAAAAGGAACATCGAGTATCTCGAAAATATAATACGAGGAAACATACAGGAAGACGATCTTCGTGGACAATCTCGGGACTTCAGAAACCAACTTAGGAGGGTCGCTAAAGATATAGCCTCGGCACAGATAAGAAAAAGAGTGGAAGAGGAAATGGCCTCTGAGAAAAGAGGCGTAGTTTATGATCTTACTAAACGATATGAAACCGCATTAAAAGGAGACAAAATTGAAGCGAAAAATGAATATCAAGAGGCAAGAAAAAGCCAGACATTAGAAAACCTTATCGAGTGTTTTGAAAATAGGTTACAAGAAAAAACAGAGACTGAAGGCGATCTTCTTGGGCAATCTACAGACTTCAGGGAAAATCTTAACAGGAAGGCTAAGGATATCGCTTTAGCCAGGATAAGTCAAATAATACAAGAGTGGTTATCAGAAGAACAAAATGAAAACGTCTGGAAAAGTGAAAACATTGATGATAAAACAGAAATTGAAGGCGATCTTCTGGGGCAATCTCCAGACTTCAGGGAAAATCTTAACAGGAAGGCTAAGGATATCGCTTTAGCCAGGATAAGTCAAATAATACAAGAGTGGTTATCAGAAGAACAAAATGAAAAAGGCTACCAAGAATCAAATAGCCCTGGAACAAAAGCTGATTCTGCCAGTAAAAGTGGTGAATATCCAGAAATTATGATGATGAACGGAATAATGAAGAGAAAGCATCTTAGGAGAGAAGCAAAAGATGTGGCCCTAATAAGGATCAGACAGATTGCACAGGAGGAAATCTCACAGCAAAAAGGCGACAAAGTATACGCTCTTA
>NW_027171411.1:10000-17500 GCF_036898095.1 Palaemon carinicauda
TATTATTATTATTATTATTATTATTATTATTATTATTATTATTATTATTATTATTATTATTATTATTATTATTATTATTATTATTATTATTATTATTAATTATTATTATTATTATTATTATTATTATTATTATTATTATTATTATTATTATTATTATTATTATTATTATTATTATTATTATTATTATTATTATTATTATTATTATTATTATTATTATTATTATTATTATTATTATTATTATTATTATTATTATTATTATTATTATTATTATTATTATTATTAAAATTTTATTATTATTATTATTATTATTATTATTATTATATTATTATTATTATTATTATTATTATTATTATTATTATTATTATTATTATTATTATTATTAATATTATTATTATTATTATTATTATTATTATTATTATTATTATTATTATTATTATTATTATTATTATTATTATTATTATTAAAATTATTATTATTATTATTATTATTATTATTATTATTATTATTATTATTATTATTATTATTATTATCATTATTATTATTATTATTATTAAAATTATTATTATTATTATTAATATTATTATTATTATTATTATTATTATTATTATTATTATCATTATTATTATTATTATTATTATTAAAATTATTATTATTATTATTAATATTATTATTATTATTATTATATTATTATTATTATTATTATTATTATTATTATTATTATTATTATTATTATTAAAATTATTATTATTATTATTAATATTATTATTATTATTATTATTATTATTATTATTATTATTATTATTATTATTATTATTATTATTATTATTATTATTATTATTATTATTATTATTATTATTATTATTATTATTATTATTATTATTATTATTATTATTATTATTATTATTATTATTATTATATTATTATTATTATTATTATTATTATTATTATTATTATTATTATTATTATTATTATTATTATTATTATTATTATTATTATTATTATTATTATTATTATTATTATTATTATTATTATTATTATTATTATTATTATTATTATTATTATTATTATTATTATTATTATTATTATTATTATTATTATTATTATTATTATTATTATTATTATTATTATTATTATTATTATTATTATTATTATTATTATTATTATTATTATTATTATTATTATTATTATTATTATTATTATTATTATTATTATTATTATTATTATTATTATTATTATTATTATTATTATTATTATTATTATTATTATTATTATTATTATTATTATTATTATTATTATTATTATTATTATTATTATTATTATTATTATTATTATTATTATTATTATTATTATTATTATTATTATTATTATTATTATTATTATTATTATTATTATTATTATTATTATTATTATTATTATTATTATTATTATTATTATTATTATTATTATTATTATTATTATTATTATTATTATTATTATTATTATTATTATATTATTATTATTATTATTATTATTATTATTATTATTATTATTATTATTATTATTATTATTATTATTATTATTAAAATTATTATTATTATTATTAATATTATTATTATTATTATTATTATTATTATTATTATTATTATTATTATTATTATTATTATTATTATTATTATTATTATTATTATTATTATTATTATTATTATTATTATTATTATTATTATTATTATTATTATTATTATTATTATTATTATTATTATTATTATTATTATTATTATTATTATTATTATTATTATTATTATTATTATTATTATTATTATTATTATTATTATTATTATTATTATTATTATTATTATTATTATTATTATTATTATTATTATTATTATTATTATTATTATTATTATTATATTATTATTATTATTATTATTATTATTATTATTATTATTATTATTATTATTATTATTATTATTATTATTATTATTATTATTATTATTATTATTATTATTATTATTATTATTATTATTATTATTATTATTATTATTATTATTATTATTATTATTATTATTAAAATTATTATTATTATTATTATTATTATTATTATTATTATTATTATTATTATTATTATTATTATTATTATTATTATTATTATTATTATTATTATTATTATTATTATTATTATTATTATTATTATTATTATTATTATTATTATTATTATTATTATTATTATTATTATTATTATTATTATTATTATTATTATTATTATTATTATTATTATTATTATTATTATTATTATTATTATTATTATTATTATTATTATTATTATTATTATTATTATTATTATTATTATTATTATTATTATTATTATTATTATTATTATTATTATTATTATTATTATTATTATTATTATTATTATTATTATTATTATTATTATTATTATTATTATTATTATTATTATTATTATTATTATTATTATTATTATTATTATTATTATTATTATTATTATTATTATTATTATTATTATTATTATTATTATTATTATTATTATTATTATTATTATTATTATTATTATTAAAATTATTATTATTATTATTATTATTATTATTATTATTATTATTATTATTATTATTATTATTATTATTATTATTATTATTATTATTATTATTATTATTATTATTATTATTATTATTATCATTATTATTATTATTATTATTATTATTATTATTATTATTATTATTATTATTATTATTATTATTATTATTATTATTATTATTATTATTATTATTATTATTATTATTATTATTATTATTATTATTATTATTATTATTATTATTATTATTATTATTATTATATTATTATTATTATTATTATTATTATTATTATTATTATTATTATTATTATTATTATTATTATTATTATTATTATTATTATTATTATTATTATTATTATTATTATTATTATTATTATTATTATTATTATTATTATTATTATTATTATTATTATTATTATTATTATTATTATTATTATTATTATTATTATTATTATTATTATTATTATTATTATTATTATTATTATTATTATTATTATTATTATTATTATTATTATTATTATTATTATTATTATTATTATTATTATTATTATTATTATTATTATTATTATTATTATTATTATTATTATTATTATTATTATTATTATTATTATTATTATTATTATTATTATTATTATTATTATTATTATTATTATTATTATTATTATTATTATTATTATTATTATTATTATTATTATTATTATTATTATTATTATTATTATTATTATTATTATTATTATTATTATTATTATTATTATTATTATTATTATTATTATTATTATTATTATTATTATTATTATTATTATTATTATTATTATTATTATTATTATTATTATTATTATTATTATTATTATTATTATTATTATTATTATTATTATTATTATTATTATTATTATTATTATTATTATTATTATTATTATTATTATTATTATTATTATATATTATTATTATTATTATTATTATTATTATTATTATTATTATTATTATTATTATTATTATTATTATTATTATTATTATTATTATTATTATTATTATTATTATTATTATTATTATTATTATTATTATTATTATTATTATTATTATTATTATTATTATTATTATTATTATTATTATTATTATTATTATTATTATTATTATTATTATTATTATTATTATTATTATTATTATTATTATTATTATTATTATTATTATTATTATTATTATTATTATTATTATTATTATTATTATTATTATTATTATTATTATTATTATTATTATTATTATTATTATTATTATTATTATTATTATTATTATTATTATTATTATTATTATTATTATTATTATTATTATTATTATTATTATTATTATTATTATTATTATTATTATTATTATTATTATTATTATTATTATTATTATTATTATTATTATTATTATTATTATTATTATTATTATTATTATTATTATTATTATTATTATTATTATTATTATTATTATTATTATTATTATTATTATTATTATTATTATTATTATTATTATTATTATTATTATTATTATTATTATTATTATTATTATTATTATTATTATTATTATTATTATTATTATTATTATTATTATTATTATTATTATTATTATTATTATTATTATTATTATTATTATTATTATTATTATTATTATTATTATTATTATTATTATTATTATTATTATTATTATTATTATTATTATTATTATTATTATTATTATTATTATTATTATTATTATTATATTATTATTATTATTATTATTATTATTATTATTATTATTATTATTATTATTATTATTATTATTATTATTATTATTATTATTATTATTATTATTATTATTATTATTATTATTATTATTATTATTATTATTATTATTATTATTATTATTATTATTATTATTATTATTATTATTATTATTATTATTATTATTATTATTATTATTATTATTATTATTATTATTATTATTATTATTATTATTATTATTATTATTATTATTATTATTATTATTATTATTATTATTATTATTATTATTATTATTATATTATTATTATTATTATTATTATTATTATTATTATTATTATTATTATTATTATTATTATTATTATTATCATTATTATTATTATTATTATTATTATTATTATTATTATTATTATTATTATTATTATTATTATTATTATTATTATTATTATTATTATTATTATTATTATTATTATTATTATTATTATTATTATTATTATTATTATTATTATTATTATTATTATTATTATTATTATTATTATTATTATTATTATTATTATTATTATTATTATTATTATTATTATTATTATTATTATTATTATTATTATTATTATTATTATTATTATTATTATTATTATTATTATTATTATTATTATTATTATTATTATTATTATTATTATTATTATTATTATTATTATTATTATTATTATTATTATTATTATTATTATTATTATTATTATTATTATTATTATTATTATTATTATTATTATTATTATTATTATTATTATTATTATTATTATTATTATTATTATTATTATTATTATTATTATTATTATTATTATTATTATTATTATTATTATTATTATTATTATTATTATTATTATTATTATTATTATTATTATTATTATTATTATTATTATTATTATTATTATTATTATTATTATTATTATTATTATTATTATTATTATTATTATTATTATTATTATTATTATTATTATTATTATTATTATTATTATTATTATTATTATTATTATTATTATTATTATTATTATTATTATTATTATTATTATTATTATTATTATTATCATTATTATTATTATTATTATTATTATTATTATTATTATTATTATTATTATTATTATTATTATTATTATTATTATTATTATTATTATTATTATTATTATTATTATTATTA
Organism: Palaemon carinicauda; assembly: GCF_036898095.1. Taxonomy (NCBI): domain Eukaryota; kingdom Metazoa; phylum Arthropoda; class Malacostraca; order Decapoda; family Palaemonidae; genus Palaemon; species Palaemon carinicauda. The sequence goes on from NW_027171411.1 coordinate 15,495, forward strand.
TTATTATTATTATTATTATTATTATTATTATTATTATTATTATTATTATTATTATTATTATTATTATTATTATTATTATTATTATTATTATTATTATTATTATTATTATTATTATTATTATTATTATTATTATTATTATTATTATTATTATTATTATTATTATTATTATTATTATTATTATTATTATTATTATTATTATTATTATTATTATTATTATTATTATTATTATTATTATTATTATTATTATTATTATTATTATTATTATTATTATTATTATTATTATTATTATTATTATTATTATTATTATTATTATTATTATTATTATTATTATTATTATTATTATTATTATTATTATTATTATTATTATTATTATTATTATTATTATTATTATTATTATTATTATTATTATTATTATTAAAATTATTATTATTATTATTATTATTATTATTATTATTATTATTATTATTATTATTATTATTATTATTATTATTATTATTATTATTATTATTATTATTATTATTATTATTATTATTATTATTATTATTATTATTATTATTATTATTATTATTATTATTATTATTATTATTATTATTATTATTATTATTATTATTATTATTATTATTATTATTATTATTATTATTATTATTATTATTATTATTATCATTATTATTATTATTATTATTATTATTATTATTATTATTATTATTATTATTATTATTATTTATTATTATTATTATTATTATTATTATTATTATTATTATTATTATTATTATTATTATTATTATTATTATTTTTATTATTATTATTATTATTATTATTATTATTATTATTATTATTATTATTATTATTATTATTATTATTATTATTATCATTATCATTATTATTATTATTATTATTATTATTATTATTATTATTATTATTATTATTATTATTATTATTATTATTATTATTATTATTATTATTATTATTATTTTTATTATTATTATTATTATTATTATTATTATTATTATTATTATTATTATTATTATTATTATAATTATTATTATTATTATATTATTATTATTATTATTATTATTATTATTATTTTATTATTATTATTATTATTATTATTATTATTATTATTATTATTATTATTATTATTATTATTATTATTATTATTATTATTATTATTATTATTATTATTATTATTATTATTATTAAAATTATTATTATTATTATTATTATTATTATTATTATTATTATTATTATTATTATTATTATTATTATTATTATTATTATTATTATTATTATTATTATTATTATTATTATTATTATTATTATTATTATTATTATTATTATTATTATTATTATTATTATTATTATTATTATTATTATTATTATTATTATTATTATTATTATTATTATTATTATTAGTATTATTATTATTATTATTATTATTATTATTATCATTATTATTATTATTATTATTATTATTATTATTATTATTATTATTATTATTATTATTATTATTATTATTATATTATTATTATTATTATTATTATTATTATTATTATTATTATTATTATTATTATTATTATTATCATTATTATTATTATTATTATTATTATTATTATTATTATTATTATTATTATTATTATTATTATTATTATTATTATATTATTATTATTATTATTATTATTATTATTATTATTATTATTATTATTTTTATTATTATTATTATTATTATTATTATTATTATTATTATTATTATTATTATTATTATTATTATTATTATTATTATTATTATTATTATTATTATTATTATTATTATTATTATTATTATTATTATTATTATTATTATTATTATTATTATTATTATTATTATTATTATTATTATTATTATTATTATTATTATTATTATTATTATTATTATTATTATTATTATTATTATTATTATTATTATTTTATTATTATTATTATTATTATTATTATTATTATTATTATTATTATTATTATTATAATTATTA
>NW_027171414.1:2500-17500 GCF_036898095.1 Palaemon carinicauda
AAAGTTAAGAATTTACATTTAATATTAACAAATAGCAATCATTCAGTTTACTTTTCGTCCATGACCGAACACCAAAACAAAACAGAAAGTAAGAACGACCTAACTAGTCAATTCGACTATTTCCCATGAATGCAATTACCATTCTCCAATCAACTATTTCTACATCTTCCCCAAACAAAAAATAAAGAAAAGTGGTTACACAAAGAACCATTTTGACAGATCAACTCTACAACAAAGAACACTTGCAAAACGAAAAAACCATTATTTACAATCTACCCTCCCGAGCTAAGTTTCTTATCAAGTTTCTGGAGGCAAGAGCAGTACTGCGGGTAGGCCTGATAGATACTTCATCCGGCGAAGCTGTTCCAGTGTCAAGTATTTCATCTGTCTCAAAATTACCAACATTGTCCTCTTGTTCAATTTGAACATGTAAATTAGGATCATTAAGCTCATAATATAATTCTAAAGGTATTAATTAAAAAACTAACATTAATTACGCTTTCAGTTTTATCAGGCTTCACGATACGAACAGTACGAACAACCCCTTCGTCGTCACTGAATGTTTCAACAATTCTAACTAATGGCCAATAAGTTCTAGATCTTGAAGGCAATTTAAAGAGAGCAATTTCCCCTTTTTCCCACTTTCTTGGAGGCCACTTTTCCTTAAAGCTTTCGTAAAGTCCATCCCTAGTTTCCAAAGTATGAGCAAGGAGAGAAGAATACTCATTCTCCTTATCATACTCCCACTCAGGAACTTGTTCAGAATCACCAAACGTTAAAGAAGGAATAAATCTGCCAACCAAGAAATGATTAGGAGAAATTATATCCAACTCATTCTCACAAGATCTATAAGTTAAAGGCCTATTATTTAAAATTTTCTGAATGTCAGAGAGGAAAGTGACAAATTCAGAGAATGAAGGAGTATATCTACCAAGAGTTTTAAAAAGGCAATGCTTCACTGTTTTAATTAATCTTTCCCAAACAGCACCATACCACGCTGCGTACACAGGGATAGACTTATGTGAAATTGAAGCGCCCCTAAACTTCTCCTCAAACTCAGAAGAAGTAAGTAACTGTTCAATTATATTACCAGCCTGTAAAAAGGATTTGGCATTGTCAGAATAAACAGCGACAGGAACACCAAACCTATTAGAAAACCTAATGAAAGCCAATATAAATTCTGAAGTTGACATAGACTGGACAACTTCCAAATGTATAGCTCTTGTATTAAAACAAGTGAAGATAAGAATGTACGCCTTAAATTTTTCTCCATTTTTCTCCTTCAACCGTAAGTGGCCTGTATAATCTACACCAGTACGAGCAAAAGGCACACTCAAATTAACCCTGGAAAAAAGAAGCGAAGAAGGAGAAGGGTACTTCACTGTGCTAGCATTATAACGCTTGCATACAATACAATCCTTCAGGACAGACAAAACTGCTTGCCTGGCCTTTACAATCCACAAACCATGCATGCGCAAAAAACTAAGAGTGGATTGCAAACCCATATGCATAGACTTACAATGGGCATAATAAATCATCAACCGAGTCAAATTATGCTTCTTGTCCACAAGAATAGGATTGTCAATATCAAATTTTAAAGTAATATTCTTATCAATCCGACCTTTAGTTCGCATTATACCATTCACTTCCAAAAACAAATTGAACTACCTAACTAAAGGTGGAACTTCCACTGAAGAATCTCTACTCTTCAGATAAGATAATTCAAGAGGAAAAGCTTCCTCTTGCATCAACCTTAGAAGGTAATTAGAAGCTGCCTCAACAGGGTCAGCTTGAATTTTCATAAACTTAATTACAACAGTAAATACCTTAGAAACTACACTTATAAGTCTAGAAAAACTAGAAAAATTACTAATATTTACAAGCGGTTCCTTTTTAGGGAACATTACAGGAGAAATTAAGTCACCCTTCATATTATCAGGAATACAACCTAAAAGACCCTTAGGCCACTCGTCAGGAGAATTCAACCAAGAAGGCCCTTTGATCCAAAGATTGAAATTTTCAAGAGAGTGCTTACTAGCACAAGGTTTAGTTAGTAAATCAGCCTGATTGCTAGATGAAGGAATATAAGCTAATGAAACTCTACAAAATCTATCAAAAATCCTATCTAACAGACTAGAAATTTCCTTCAACCTATTATTTACAAATGTGTTTCTCTTAGGAACCCTATTAGTTAGAATCCAACTAAGAACTACTTGGCTATCTATAAAAAGAGTTATGCTTTCAATTTCAGCACAATTTAATAGATTACTTTCAAAAATGGTGTCAAAACACTTCAAAGCTAATTGAGCAGCCAAAAGTTCTAAAGTAGGGAGAGTCTTCTCCTTAACAGGGCTAACCTTGGTTTTAGCAAATATCAGGGAACTATGATCACCTTGCACAGCATACATAGCACAACCATAAGCTTCCTTAGAAGCATCGGCAAACAAAAACAGCTTAACAGGAGCACCAGTTTTATAAGTTTGTCTAGAAAAGGAAGTTTGACTAACTTCACTGTAAGAATTACAAAATTTACTCCATAGTTTAGAAATTTCAGCACTAGCTGTTTCATCCCAGTTCGTAACTTGCTGGCACAACTTACGAATAATAAGCTTACCCTGCAGCATTATAGGAGCAAATATTCCAATAGGATCAAAGACAGATGACAAAGCTGACAAAATCTGACGCTTTGAGGAAGCACCCTTGTTCAATTGCTTAACCTTTAATTGTAAGGTATCTTGGTCAGAGTCATAAATATATCCTAAAATCTTCATTTCAGAAGAAGCTACCTTCTCATCTTCATCAAGAGTAGACAACAAAGCAGGAATATTAGAACCCCACTCCCGTAAAGGCAACCCCCCTGAATTCATAATTTTCTTAATAGAATTGATAATGTCATCTGGGCTCCCTGATTAGAAGAGAGCACTAAGTTATCCATATAAAATTTGTCTCTAATCAGAGAAGCTACTTCATTCCCTCTATAGCTAGACAAATGATGTTGAATAATATCATTCAATATAAAGGGAGAACTTACAAATCCAAAAATTATAATATTATATCTATATATATATATATATATATATATATATATATATATATATATATATATATATATATATATATATATATATATATATGGTTAGAATAATATTTAACTTGCATCAAATTACGGATAAAGTCTTTATTAATCAACTTATCTGCACTGTAATAGCGTTGCAATAATCTTGATTCTTGATAACTTTTCGAACTAAAAGTTCACTTTTAAATGGAAGGAACACACGTTCCAGGGAATGTCGCCGACAATGATGGTGTAACGACTTCAGCTCAACTGATTCTTCCAGTCTGATTCAACTTGAGAACAACTCCCGTTTTCTTTCCTTTGTTCGAATACTCTCGAACAATCGTTGAAAAATAAAGACGGGAAATCAAAACTGTTTCCTTATAAGGAATACATTTACCATTTAAGTAATTAATTCAATTAGAATACAAAAAGGGGAAAGTTAAAAATTTACATTTAATATTAACAAATGGCAATCATTCAGTTTACTTTTCGTCCAGGACCGAACACCAAAACAAAACAGAAAGTAAGAACGACCTAACTAGTCAATTCGACTATTTCCCATGAATGCATTTACCATTCTCCAATCAACTATTTTTACAATATATATATATATATACATTAATGTATCAAAAATATATTTGGCTTATTTGAACATGAAAAACACGTCTAAATGTGCAAAATTTATCATATACAGTAAATACACTTGCAAAACGAAAAAACCATTATTTACAATCTACCCTCCCGAGCTAAGTTTCTTATCAAGTTTCTGGAGGCAAGAGCAGTACTGCGGGTAGGCCTGATAGATACTTCATCCGGCGAAGCTGTTCCAGTGTCAAGTATTTCATCTGTCTCAAAATTACCAACATTGTCCTCTTGTTCAATTTGAACATGTAAATTAGGATCATTAAGCTCATAATATAATTCTAAAGGTATTAATTAAAAAACTAACATTAATTACGCTTTCAGTTTTATCAGGCTTCACGATACGAACAGTACGAACAACCCCTTCGTCGTCACTGAATGTTTCAACAATTCTAACTAATGGCCAATAAGTTCTAGATCTTGAAGGCAATTTAAAGAGAGCAATTTCCCCTTTTTCCCACTTTCTTGGAGGCCACTTTTCCTTAAAGCTTTCGTAAAGTCCATCCCTAGTTTCCAAAGTATGAGCAAGGAGAGAAGAATACTCATTCTCCTTATCATACTCCCACTCAGGAACTTGTTCAGAATCACCAAACGTTAAAGAAGGAATAAATCTGCCAACCAAGAAATGATTAGGAGAAATTATATCCAACTCATTCTCACAAGATCTATAAGTTAAAGGCCTATTATTTAAAATTTTCTGAATGTCAGAGAGGAAAGTGACAAATTCAGAGAATGAAGGAGTATATCTACCAAGAGTTTTAAAAAGGCAATGCTTCACTGTTTTAATTAATCTTTCCCAAACAGCACCATACCACGCTGCGTACACAGGGATAGACTTATGTGAAATTGAAGCGCCCCTAAACTTCTCCTCAAACTCAGAAGAAGTAAGTAACTGTTCAATTATATTACCAGCCTGTAAAAAGGATTTGGCATTGTCAGAATAAACAGCGACAGGAACACCAAACCTATTAGAAAACCTAATGAAAGCCAATATAAATTCTGAAGTTGACATAGACTGGACAACTTCCAAATGTATAGCTCTTGTATTAAAACAAGTGAAGATAAGAATGTACGCCTTAAATTTTTCTCCATTTTTCTCCTTCAACCGTAAGTGGCCTGTATAATCTACACCAGTACGAGCAAAAGGCACACTCAAATTAACCCTGGAAAAAAGAAGCGAAGAAGGAGAAGGGTACTTCACTGTGCTAGCATTATAACGCTTGCATACAATACAATCCTTCAGGACAGACAAAACTGCTTGCCTGGCCTTTACAATCCACAAACCATGCATGCGCAAAAAACTAAGAGTGGATTGCAAACCCATATGCATAGACTTACAATGGGCATAATAAATCATCAACCGAGTCAAATTATGCTTCTTGTCCACAAGAATAGGATTGTCAATATCAAATTTTAAAGTAATATTCTTATCAATCCGACCTTTAGTTCGCATTATACCATTCACTTCCAAAAACAAATTGAACTACCTAACTAAAGGTGGAACTTCCACTGAAGAATCTCTACTCTTCAGATAAGATAATTCAAGAGGAAAAGCTTCCTCTTGCATCAACCTTAGAAGGTAATTAGAAGCTGCCTCAACAGGGTCAGCTTGAATTTTCATAAACTTAATTACAACAGTAAATACCTTAGAAACTACACTTATAAGTCTAGAAAAACTAGAAAAATTACTAATATTTACAAGCGGTTCCTTTTTAGGGAACATTACAGGAGAAATTATGTCACCCTTCATATTATCAGGAATACAACCTAAAAGACCCTTAGGCCACTCGTCAGGAGAATTCAACCAAGAAGGCCCTTTGATCCAAAGATTGAAATTTTCAAGAGAGTGCTTACTAGCACAAGGTTTAGTTAGTAAATCAGCCTGATTGCTAGATGAAGGAATATAAGCTAATGAAACTCTACAAAATCTATCAAAAATCCTATCTAACAGACTAGAAATTTCCTTCAACCTATTATTTACAAATGTGTTTCTCTTAGGAACCCTATTAGTTAGAATCCAACTAAGAACTACTTGGCTATCTATAAAAAGAGTTATGCTTTCAATTTCAGCACAATTTAATAGATTACTTTCAAAAATGGTGTCAAAACACTTCAAAGCTAATTGAGCAGCCAAAAGTTCTAAAGTAGGGAGAGTCTTCTCCTTAACAGGGCTAACCTTGGTTTTAGCAAATATCAGGGAACTATGATCACCTTGCACAGCATACATAGCACAACCATAAGCTTCCTTAGAAGCATCGGCAAACAAAAACAGCTTAACAGGAGCACCAGTTTTATAAGTTTGTCTAGAAAAGGAAGTTTGACTAACTTCACTGTAAGAATTACAAAATTTACTCCATAGTTTAGAAATTTCAGCACTAGCTGTTTCATCCCAGTTCGTAACTTGCTGGCACAACTTACGAATAATAAGCTTACCCTGCAGCATTATAGGAGCAAATATTCCAATAGGATCAAAGACAGATGACAAAGCTGACAAAATCTGACGCTTTGAGGAAGCACCCTTGTTCAATTGCTTAACCTTTAATTGTAAGGTATCTTGGTCAGAGTCATAAATATATCCTAAAATCTTCATTTCAGAAGAAGCTACCTTCTCATCTTCATCAAGAGTAGACAACAAAGCAGGAATATTAGAACCCCACTCCCGTAAAGGCAACCCCCCTGAATTCATAATTTTCTTAATAGAATTGATAATGTCATCTGGGCTCCCTGATTAGAAGAGAGCACTAAGTTATCCATATAAAATTTGTCTCTAATCAGAGAAGCTACTTCATTCCCTCTATAGCTAGACAAATGATGTTGAATAATATCATTCAATATAAAGGGAGAACTTACAAATCCAAAAATTATAATATTATATCTATATATATATATATATATATATATATATATATATATATATATATATATATATATATATATATATATATATATATATATATATATGGTTAGAATAATATTTAACTTGCATCAAATTACGGATAAAGTCTTTATTAATCAACTTATCTGCACTGTAATAGCGTTGCAATAATCTTGATTCTTGATAACTTTTCGAACTAAAAGTTCACTTTTAAATGGAAGGAACACACGTTCCAGGGAATGTCGCCGACAATGATGGTGTAACGACTTCAGCTCAACTGATTCTTCCAGTCTGATTCAACTTGAGAACAACTCCCGTTTTCTTTCCTTTGTTCGAATACTCTCGAACAATCGTTGAAAAATAAAGACGGGAAATCAAAACTGTTTCCTTATAAGGAATACATTTACCATTTAAGTAATTAATTCAATTAGAATACAAAAAGGGGAAAGTTAAAAATTTACATTTAATATTAACAAATGGCAATCATTCAGTTTACTTTTCGTCCATGACCGAACACCAAAACAAAACAGAAAGTAAGAACGACCTAACTAGTCAATTCGACTATTTCCCATGAATGCATTTACCATTCTCCAATCAACTATTTTTACAATATATATATATATATATATATATATATATATATATATATATATATATATATATATATATATATATATATATATATATATATATATATATATATATATAGACGTATCTTGTCTTGATTCTCTTTCAGGGGAAATTTTGCTAATTTTGCATATGTCTTGTGTGTATTGATTATTTAGTTAGGTAGGTAGGATTAAGGTTTATTCATGTTTATGATTGTTTCTTGATAGATTTAAGGTATTGTCTTTGGGGCCCGCTCTAGTTAAGCACATGCTCTTGATGTTTAGTGTTATAAGTTTTTGCATTCATTCTTTATGCTTAGTGATTAAGTTTTTGGTATTTTTTTTTGCATTGAATTAAGTTTGTTCCAGTAGAATTAAGTATTTCCTTGTACATTTTCATGTATGTTCATTTAAGTCTTTGAGATGACTTGGTACAAGGTTATTTTAGTTTTAAGGTCTTAGTCTTAAGGTACTGATTTATTGTTATTAAACTTTGTTCATTTTCTTGGTGTTTGACTGTTGCCTCCCCGTTCTCTGTACATGCATATTTACCGCCAACTATCTCATTTAATATCCAACAAAGAATCTGGGTCATGGCCTACCCAAATCGGGTCGTGACATTGTGGCGACTGTGACAGGATAGTTTGCGGGTACATACAGAGATTGTGGTGGTGGAGCATCACTGAGGCTTTCAGTCATTGTTTGATATAAGTGTGTTTTTGTAAATTAGTTGTTGTCATAATGGAGGGTGTTGTTTTTGACCCAAGTGCCTTTTTAGGGTCCGTAGCTTGTGCTCAGTATGTCCATGTACTGAACAAGAATTATTTGTTGCAATGTGATTGGTGGTTAGGTCTAACTTCTAAGTCCTCAGTTACTCTTGCTCAGATACTGGAATTGGTAATGTCCAAGTTGCCCTTGCCTGCCAGGGATGAGGAAGGAGTAACTTCCGATGGCAAGTCTGACTCAGTGTCTGATGGCATGTCCGAGGAGGAGAGAGATGAGGATGTAAGTGTTAATCCTGGTTTATCTTTGTTCGAGGATCCGTCCCTGGTGAATCTCCTTTATGAGGGTCCAGCTAATTTTCCCTTAAAACCCAACACCTCTACTAATCCTTTTATTTCAGGAGGTAGGCAAGTAAACACCATTAATGCTACTTCTTTTAACCAAAGTCCAGGAGGAGAGGAGTATAAGTTAATTTATAAGCAGATAGAGCTTTTGAAACGGGAGCACGAGGAGAGTGAAAGGGTCAGGATACACGAGCTTGAGATTATTAGGTTGAAATCTGAGTTGGCTAGGTGCCAAGCAGAGTCTAAAGTTAGTTCTCCTAATGTGTTGAGCCAGGACAAATTTAATATCGGGGCTGCGTTGAAGTTAGTCCCTATTTTCGAGGAGAGTAACGTTCCCGAATTCTTTAAGGCCTTTGAAAGGGTTGCAACTCGTCTGGTTTGCCCTCGAGAATTCTGTACAGTTATCATCCATTGCAGACTAGTAGAGAAAGCCTTAAGAGTGTATAATGCTTTAGAGGAAGGCATTGCCCGGGACTATAATAAGGTAAAGTCTCTGGTACTTAAGCCGTACGATTTGGTACCTGAGGCTTATCGGTTGAAGTTCAGGACGGTAAATAAGCCCCCTTCCATGACCTTCGTGGAATATGCTCGTCTCAAGGAGGAACAATTTGACGATTGGGTGAAAAGTCATCAGGTTGGGACTTTTTCCTCCTTGAGAGCTCATGTGTCTTGAGGAATTCAAGAAGGTTTGTGGAAGGGAGCTGAAATTACACCTAGAGGAGGTGAAGGCTGTTAATCTTGCCACTGCGGCCCAAATTGCAGATGAGTTGGTTCTAACCCATAAGGCTGGGTCAAGTAGTTTTAGTTTTACTAATTCATCCTCTCCTCATTTCAGGCCTCCTAAAGTAACCAGCCTGGGTAGAAGTTGGTCTAAGAATAATAACCCGGTTAATAAGACTTTTAGTCAAACCTTGTCTTCTCCCCCTAATAAGCAGGTAACTCCTGGAAAAACAGGCACTTTTCGCGGGAACTGTTTCTGGTGTAAGAAGCCGGGACATTACCAGGCTCAATGTTTTGCCCGTAAGGATTATTTAAGCCAGAACCCCACCAATCCCGCTAGTCGGTTTCCTGTATTAGCGGCAGCTAGAGTAGATGACGTGGGGTCTCATACTAACCAGGAGAACATCAATAATCCCTCAGATCATGGCATATCATCCCCAGTAGATAAAACTAAACCTTTTTTGTGACCTTTTAATAAATATGTACACGAAGGTAAGCTGAAGACGTCTTCTGGGTCATTAGATCTTAAGTTTCTTAGGGATACCGGGTCAGCTAGGTCCTTAGTATTAGCTAGGTCATTAATGAACATGTGCTCTCTTTCAGGTGAATATGTAGTTCTGGGTGGATTCCCAGACACTTTAGTATCGGCGCCTTTAATTCGGGGTAGAGTTTTCTTTCCCTGAATATAGTGGGCGTATTGAGCTGGATGTGGTAGAAAGTTTGTCAGTCCCAGGAATTGACGGCATTTTGGGAAAGGATGTTGGAACAGACACTCGATGACATGAGGTGTTTCCTATTATATCTATCACTGCTTGGCCAGTGACGGTAACTACTCGTGCTGCGGCTAAAAAAGCCGCTGAAGTTGATCTAGACTCAGATATTAATTGTAGTAGTTTAGAAATAGACATAGACGGGCCCGGGTTAGTATCATGTAGAAATAGTTTAGAGTTATTTAAGATATTGAAACCTGATTGTGACCGAAAATCCTTTATTCAAGCTCAGAAGGATGAATTTGATTTTGAGCTTGGAGGAACAGAGGACTTATCCAAGCCTAGGTTCGTGGTGTACGAGGGGCTGTTGTATCGTCTGGGCCGTCCGTTGACTAGGCCGGCGCTCTCGGCCTCTGGTAACGAACAGATGGTTGTTCCCACTAAGTATCAGGAGACTGTTTTGAGTTTGGCTCACGAAGATCCTTTTGCTGGCCACATTGGCATAGGTAAAACTTTTCAGAAGTTGGCCAAGAGATTTTGGTGGACGGGGATGAAGTCTACGGTAGAGAAATATGTTGTCAGGCGATGGGGAAACCTAATCAAGGGGTTCCTAGGGCTCCCTTACATTCAATTCCTTCGTTAGGTGAACCATTTTCTGAATTAGTGGTTGATGTAGCTGGTCCATTGCCCCATACTAAAACAGGTTTTATGTATGTTTTCACAATTATGGATAGGGCTTCTAGATACCCGGAAGCAATCCCTATGAGGAAGATAACTTCTAGGGCAATATTTGACAAGTTAATAGATTTTTTTCCAGGTTTGGTCTTCCTTGTAAGTTTCAGTCTGACTGTGGCTCGAATTTCACAAGTAAGATCTTTAGGAGTAAGTGTGCAGAATTGGCCATTCAGCACCTTACCAGTGTACCATACCACCCGGAAAGTTGGGGGTGGTGGAAAGATTTCACCAGACCCTTAAGTCAATGTTAAAATAATATTGTTTTGAGCAAGGAGAGGAGTGGGATAAGGGGCTTCCCTATGCTCTCTTTGCCATATGTAATCTTCCTAATTCCTCCACAGGTGTCGCTCTGTTTGATTTGGTCTTTGGACACAAGATTCATGGTCCATTAGAGATTTTTCATGAGTTCTTGGAGTCCAGGGAAGTGATTGATCAGAGTGTAAATGAAGTATTAGATAGCCTAAGAAGTAAGTTATCTGTGGCTTGGCAATTTGCTAAGGAGAATTTATGCCTCTGCCCAGGGTAAATTGAAGGCTAAGTATGATAAGAAATGTAAGGTACGTTCTTTCGAACTAGGTGATTTAGTCTTGGTTTTAGGTACAGGTCTCGGTGACTTTCTCAAGCCCAAATTTGAGGGGCCTTGGAGGGTATTGAGGAAGTTATCCGAGGTCAACTATGAAATTGAAACACCTGGTACTCGGAGGAAATGCCGTGTATTTCATATTAACCGTCTAAAATCTTATTCCTATGTTAGTGTAGAACACAAGAGGGTACCTTTGGAGTCGGTAGCTACTATTTTGGATTCTGTTAATTACTTTGAAGAGGATGAATTATGTCAGGTGTCTGCAGATGCTCTTAATACTAACTTTCAAAGTTTAGAGTTATTAGAATCAGGGTTGAAGCATCTGGAGGCACCTCAAAGAGAAAATATATTGAATTTAGTAATGTCTTTCTCTAATTTATGGCAGGATTTTCCGGGGCTGACTGGTCTTCTCCAACATGATGTAGATATTGGCGATGCTTTGCCAGTAAAGCAGAATCCGTATCGACTGAACCAAGAGAAACGACCTTCGTCGAGAAGGAAATAAAACACATGTTGGAGCATGACCTCATCCAGCCCTCCATTAGTCCTTGGAGTTCTCCTGTGGTGTTAGTAAAGAAACCTGATGGCGAGTTTAAAATGTGCGTCAACTATAGAAAGGTCAATGTACATACTAAAAGTGATTCTTTTCCTCTTCCCAGAATTGACGACTGTCTCGATCAGATAGGACCCTCCAAGTTCATTACTAAATTAGATTTATTGAAGTGGTACTGGCAGGTTCCTTTATCTGATCGAGCCAGAGAAATTTCCGCTTTTGCCACTCTATTTGGGTTGTATGAGTGTAAAGTCCTGCCTTTTGGATTGAAGAACGCCACTTGTACCTTCCAAAGGGTGATGAATAGAATTATTTGCTGTTTAGATGGTGTTGAAATTTATATTGATGACTTGGTGGTCCACAGCAATGATTGAGAGACCCATGTGGTTCGTTTGAAGCGAGTATTTGAGGTCTTACTTGAGGCTGGTTTAGTGGTAAATTTGAAGAAATGTGAGTTTGGGAAGGCCAAGGTTAGCTATTTAGAACATGAGGTAGGTCTTGAGCAGGTCACTCCTAAAAGAGCTAACCTGGATGCCATAGTAGGATTGAAGAGACCGTGTAACGTCAGAGAAGTGCGTCGGTTTTTAGGAATGCTGGGGTATTATAGGCGGTTTGTGCGGAACTTCTCTGACCTTGCTCAGCCTCTGTCGGACTTGTTAAAAAAGGGTAAAAAATTTATGTGGTCAGTGGATTGTGAGAAGTCTTTTCTCAAAATGAAAACTTTGTTGGTTTCCAATGCCATATTAACCTCCCTTAATTTTCAGGCGCCATTTATAATAGCTGTGGATGCTAGTGACGTGGGCATAGGCGGAGTTCTCTTCCAACGAGGTAAAGATGGTATAGTACGCCCCATTTCTTACTACAGTCGTAGGCTGCTGGTGGCAGAGAGAAAGTACTCTACTATCGAGAAAGAAGCTCTAGCCCTGGTCTGCACCTTGGTACATTTCAAGCCCTACGTCACCAATATTTCCTTCCCAGTAGAAATTTGGACGGACCACAACCCGTTAGTATTTATCGAGCGTATGAAGGGCGCTAATCAAAGGATTCTAAGGTGGGCTCTTGAGTTGCAAGAATTTCCTCTAGTTATTAAGCATGTCAGGGGAGTGAACAATTGCATCCCAGACACACTATCTCGGATGTAGTCGGTATAACTCTGCTCTGTTACCTTGGTCCCGATCACACTCCTTGTGTATTATGTAGTAATAAGTTTTTGTCTTTAATTAATCAGTATTTCTTGTTTGTTGCCCCGAATGTTTATTGTAGGAAGTCAGAGGTCTTTGAGTGGAGGGCCAAAAGTTGACCGCTCCTCTGATTTTGGACAATCTAGGTTTAGATTTATTGATGGTTAAAGTCTGCCTCTTATGTGAAAATTTTTGGTCAATGATTATTGGAGGTTTATGTTCAAACTGAAGTTTGATCCTCGTACTGGTACATTGCCCGGAGGTGGGTTGTATCTTATTCCTGGAAGTGCGTAATACTATTCGTCATGGTGATTAGTCATCAGTTTTAAGGTAGTATTGGTTTAGTTGTAAGATACCCTTTGTTTTTGTTTTTTTGAGTAAGGTAATTTTCTTAAAATTTGTCTGTCATTGTTTGTTATTCACTTGCTTAAAAATTTTATTCCATTTGAATATTTTTTTTTTTTTTTTTTTTTTTTTTGAAGGACGGAGGTGTCACGTCCGTGTGTGTGTTTTTATATGCTGTTACATTATTTATTTTTATTTCAGTATTTTATCAGTGTTGGAGCTCATCTTTTTGTTCAGTGACCCCCCCCCCCTTTAGTAGTTGTTAACTATTCAACAACTGTTATTAACTTTTGTTTTGTTTACTTTTGGTTGGATCGGACGAAGGGTGTCAGCGACGTTGTGGTGGGATTGCAGAGTGTTCAGGACGCTAGTTCGGGTAATATTTTCTCCCCTACAAGACGTACGCTGCAGCTATCCATATAATCGAAATACAAGTTTGACTTCTTTGAGGATTTAGTGAGTGAGGAAAGTGTCACTCGCAACTGCTTTTCTTCTTGACGTCGGCACGTACACGTTTGCTGGCAAGCACGTAAGTCACGTGCGACTCGTCTTTGCTTTTTTTGTATCTCCTCTCGTGCAAGGAGCGCACGTAGAGGTGGGACTGACGTAGGACCCCAGCTCTGTAGGATTTGCATCCGTTGTACCTTGCCGTACCTCGCCGTACCTTGCCATGATCAAGGATCTTTGGGCTGCATTAAACGTCGGGGGTTGAATAGCCCGTGAGGAGCTATGTAGGGAGCCATCGCATAAGTAAGAGGTTTTCCCCTTTTACGTGCAACCTCGAGTTTCTTCGTTTGAGAGAATTAATTTCATTGGAGAGGGACATTGCCCTCGTAGATGTCTTAAGTTGATTGCGGCTGACTTATTGCGCTTTTATACTTGCTCAGAGACGGGTTGTGTTGGTCTCTGCCGTTATAGGCGAGGCGTAAGGTTTGATACATATACATATATATATATATATATATATATATATATATATATATATATATATATATATATATATATATATATATATATTATATATATATATATATATATATATATATTAATAAATAGATATATCTTGTCATGATTCTCTTTCAGGGGAAATTTTGCTAATTTTGTATATTTCTTGTGTGTATTGATTATTTAGTTAGGTAGGTAGGATTAAGGTTTATTCATGTTTATGATTGTTACTTGTTAGACTTAAGGTATTGTCTTTGGGGACCGCTCTAGTTGAGCACATGATCTTGATGTTTAGTGTTATAAGTTTTTGCATTCATTCTTTATGCTTAGTGATTAAGTTTTTGGTATTTTTTTTTTTTCATGGAATTAAGTTTGTTCCTGTAGGATTAAGTATTTCCTTGTACATTTCATGTATGTTCATTTAAGTCTTTGAGATGGATTGATACAAGGTTATTTTAGTTTTAAGGTCTTAGTCTTAAGGTATTTATTTATTGTTATTAAACTTTGTTCATTTTCTTGGTGTTAGACTGTTGCTTCCCCATTCTCTTTACTTGCATATTTACCACCAACTATCTCATTTAATATCCAACAAAGAATCTGGGTCACGGCCTATCCAAATCCGGTCGTGACAAATATCATAAGGATAACTTTAGAATTTATTGCAACTATCAGAAGAAAGAGTACATTACACACTGTAGAATCCTCAAACTATATAGAATGGATTAAAGGAAATAAAACTACATTCTTCATATGAAATCTTAAAATATTACCCAACTAATCTTGTAATTATTTCATCCTACCTGAAGCATTATCTGTATGATATGTATCCGTCTATCTATCTATCTATCTATCTATCTATCTATATATATATATATATATATATATATATATATATATATATATATATATATATATATATTTATATATATATATATATATATATATGTATACATATATATATGCATATACGCATATATA
>NW_027171415.1:7500-12500 GCF_036898095.1 Palaemon carinicauda
AGATGGTATTTTTAGAGGTCTTAAGGATAGCTGTTCTCAGAGTTCCTTTGTTACAGAGAGCTTGCTTAATAAGTGTAGTTTGCCTGTTCTTGAACCTAGTGTAAAATTGACTGTTAATGGGTTTAATGGTTCTAAAGAATATATAAGTAGACTTATTCAACTTCCTATGAAGTTCGGCAACTGTATTTCAAATGTTCCTGCACTTGTGGTTCCTAGCATTAATATAAAGTTAAATCTTCCAGGGTTAGGCAAGATAGTGGAATCGTTCGAGAATAAGGGATTCATATTGGCAGATAAGAAACTTTGTAAAGACAGTGACAGTATTGATAATGTTCAGGTTTTATTGGGATCTGATGCACATTACGCTTTAATGGGTAAAGATGTAGCCTTTGGTTGTAACCCCCCTTCAGTATACAATGAATCACAGCATGGTATTTTGCTAATGGGAAACCTTGAAAATTTGAGCAAAAATATTAAATTTTTGGGTCTGCCTAATATTTGTAATGAGAGGTTAGAAGTAATTAATCCACTACGTTCAAGCAGGACTGATTTTTCCTCTTGCTCCCAAATTACTACCTGTTCTTTCTTATGTAAAATACAAATTGACCCTCTTTTGGATGATGAAGTGTGTGACCTACATTACAAGGAACTTGAGGTAGGCAGTAACATAGCAGTGTTAGATGATAAAGGTCAGATTGTAGACTCTAAATTGCTCAAAGCTACAGATGAAGTGCTTGAACACGAATGCCGCCGCTTTTTGAATCTGGACGCCAATAGTGCTGAAAGTATTATGTCAGAGACTAATCAGAAGTGGGTGAATTTTGCGTTGAGTAATTTTTCAAGGGAAAAGGATGGAAGACTTATAGTTCCCCTCTTGTGGAATAGCAAAATTGCACATAGGTTATCAACTAACGAAAATCTCTCAAGGTTGATACTAAAGGCAAATCTTAAGAAATTACGGAAAAAGGATGGGCATTTGCAGTTAGTTGATCAGGTAATTAGGGATCAGTTAAAAGATGGAGTAATTGAGAAGATTTCAGACTTGGATTCATTTAAGGCAGAGCATCCAAATTATTCATTTCTCCCACACATGGCTGTTTTTAGGCCTGAGAAAGAAACCACAAAGGGCCGTATTGTGTTTTTGTCTAATCTCAAAGAAACTGTCAAAGTTAAGTGTGGTTTCTCTCATAATCAGTGTATAGATCCAGGACCTAACCTTAACCAGAAGCTGTCTTCAGCCTTCTTACACTTGAGGTTTGATAAGTTGTTATTAACGTATGATCTTAAGAAAGCTTTTAACATGTTGTCCTTGAACAATAATGATCAAGCTAGGTTGCTGTTTTTTTGGTTCAAAAATGTACAGAAGAACGATTACTCTCTTGTAGCCTACAAGAATGTTAGACTTAGTTTTGGTCTTCGTTGTAGTCCATTTTTACTCATGCTAGCTCTGTATTATATACTAGTGCACCAATATGAACCAGACCCACAGCTGAGGAACCTTAAGTTATTGTTGTACTCTCTATTTTATATGGACAATGGAGCTGTTGGTTCTGCTGATTCTCAGTATTTGAAGTGGGCTTGTTCACAGTTGCCGTATATTTTCAACCCATATAAGTTTGAGATACAACAGTTAGTAACAAATGATGTTACCCTTCAGGCTGAAATTGATGCAAAGTTTGAAATCAATACTCCGGTTGAGAATAGCCTTTTTGGTATTGTATGGAATAGAGCTGATGATGTAATTTATACTAAGGAATTCTCGCTAAACCCAGATGCTGATACAAAACGTAAGGTTTTGCAGACTATTGCCAGTAACTTTGATGTTTTTGGTTTTAATATTCCTGTCTTTAATAGAAGTAGACTTTATATGCATAGACTTCAGTGCTCAAAGGAGCTGGCTTGGGATCAAGTACTATCCCCCAGTCTCCAAAGGGAATGGAGGAACATTTGCAGGCAGGTGAATGGTTCCCAGCCGGTGAAAGTCCAGAGGTTCATTGGGCAAAGAAATGGAAAATTTAGACTGAAAGCATTCACAGATGCAAGTCGTGATTTTTATGGTACTGTGGTATACATTGAAGATATTGACTCGGGTGAGATTAGCTTTTTGCAGGCAAAGAACCGCTTGATCAATAAGTTGTTGAAAGGTAAGTCCGTTCCAGCACTGGAGTTGAATGCTATATCATTAGGGGTAGAAACCCTGATGGAGATTTATAGAGATCTGGCTGATCCTTCGGGTGTGAAGTCCATTGACATTGATGGCTTAGATTTGTACTGTGATTCCAGTTGTGCTTTGCAGTGGCTACAAGCATCAGAATGTACATACTCCAAAATGCAGAAGCATTCAGTATTTGTACAGAATAGGATAAGCAATATCAGGAAATTATGTGAAATTAAACCTGTCAGTTTTATCTTTATAGCTGGAAAAGACAATCCAGCAGACTGTGTCACCCTATGCCTTTCTCCTAGACTTGTCTCTAAATCATTCTTTATTTCAGGTCCTGAGGTGGTGCCTGGCAATGAGTTTCTTTATTTCACAGTTCCTAGCTCAAACACTAATACCCTTAGTATTTCTGTTGCTGAGCAGAGTGCGTTTCCAGGTGAACCTCTTCTTGAACATGAGAAATATTCTACTTTAGAAAAGCTTAAATTGATTTACAGGAGGGTAATGCTTTGTATTGACCACTGGAAGAGGAAAGCGGGAGTTGAAGTAGAGAATTTGAATAATGTAAACTATTCTGCTTTAGCTTTAAGGAAATTAATTCTAGAAGATCAACAGAAACACTTTATGGAAATATTTTCTTACTTCAGACTCTCAAGTAAACCTTTGAAGGATATACCTCCACTTGTAAGCCAACTTAATGTGTTCATAGATTCAGATGGCATTTTAAGAGTAAAATCAAAGTTCAAGAAATGGTATGGACATAACAAACAGTTTCCTATATTGCTTTATCCCAAGAGTTATTTGACTAAACTAATTATAATGGATACACATGCCAAATTATTGCATGGTGGTTGCTATTCTGTCCTATCTGAGCTTCGTAAGTGCTTTTTCATTCCTAAACATTTTTCTTTCATTAAGAATGCCATTAAACAATGTGTTTCATGCCACAGGTTTAACACAAGAAGTGTGAGATTGAACCAGAACACTTATCGAGAATTTCGTTCTAGTCCCCCTGCTGTTCCATTTTCTAATATTTTTGTTGATTTCATTGGACCATTTAATGTTAAACAGGGAGCTGAAAAGATGAAGGTATGGATTTTGTGTTTCACCTGCACTTGGTCAAGGGCTATTAATTTGAAGATATGTCGAGATTTAAGTGTGAATGAGTATTTGAAAGCCTTTTCATTACATGTTTTTGAATATGGATTCCCGCAGCTTTGTGTTAGTGATCCAGGCTCGCAGTTGGTGGCAGGAGGTAACATAATCACTAGCTTCATCAATGATCCTGACACTAAATTGTATTTGGAGTCTAATGGCATTAAGCATGTAAAGTTTCAGCAATTCTTTAAAGGCCATAGTGAGCTAGGATCACTTGTAGAGTCTTGCGTAAAATTAGTGAAGAAACTTATTTTTTCAGCTATTAAAACTTGGGTACTTTCTTTGCCTGATTTTGAATATTTAGTGTGTAATGTTGTTCATTTAGCTAATAAGAGGCCAATAGCCTTTAAGGAATCTTTAAGGGAGACTGAGGCAGATTCTTGCCCAGAGCCCATAACTCCAGAAATGTTAGTCAAGGGGTATGAGCTGGTGTCGTTGAATTTAATTCCAGATTTACAAGAGGTACCTGATGATCCTGAGTGGAAGATGAGTAGCAGCCCTACAGAAATAATAAAGGATGAGTATGAAAAACTTCGTAAGGTTAGGTATAATCTTCTAGAAGCCTACCAGAATGAGTTTTTAAGTACCCTGGTAGCTCAGGCTGTGGACCGCAAGGACAGATATAGACCAGTTTGTCACCAGAAGTTGGGCATTGGTGATATAGTCCTCATCAAAGAACCAAACACTAAAACCATTAATTTTCCATTGGGAATTGTGAAGGGTATAGAGGAGAATGATTTGGGGGAAACTACTGGGGCTATTATACTTAAAGGGAAGACTCGTGAGTTGATTAAAAGACATGTCACTACTTTAATCCCTTATCTTAAGGTAGTTCCAGATGCATCCTACAACTCGGATAATGACAACAAACAGAGCTCCCGTAAGTTGTCTATTAATGAGAGTTCACCCCAAAGGACTCTCAGGAAAGCTGCCATTAGGAGCAGAAATTTGACTCGACTTATGTTATAGTTATAAGGTATGATGCAAATTTCTAGTGGTGAGAAATTTGCATCCTGTGCCCTCCAGTGTACAAAAATAAATATAATTTATTTTTCTGTATAAATTTTTCTTTTCTAATTTCTCACGCAGTTTTGTGTGGACTTGAGTGGGGTAATTTTTTGTTATATGTTCTGAGTGCATGACTGTTTTTTGTAAAATGTCTTTACAGGCTTTTTGGAATGTAATTTTAAATTAATTTGCATAATGGCCTTATCTGTTGTTGGGTGGTCTTAAGGACCAAGACAAGCAATAATTCTCGGGAACTAATCTTTGTTTTGGTTTCCGAGCTAACGTGTGACACGACGGAGAAATGATCGTCAGTGAATTCTGCTACTTCAACGGAGAGTGTAGCTTAAGGGGTTCACTCTCGCTTTTCACTTTTGGACACCGTGGGTACTGAGCTGCTATGAAGAGCGCTAAACAGACTTGTTGAGTGGAAGACATTTACTACAAATGGATCCTGTCGACGTTTGTGCTTTCATTTTGAAAATGGCTCTTTGCTAAATACAGGCTCACTCTCTCTCTCCCCATCTCTGGACTTTGCATCTGGCACGGAGCGCCCAACGTGATATAAAATCCTTCACTTAAGCCATACATGCTTCGCCCTTTAGCTAAGGTAAGGCCATTAGTGTCTTTTAGTTGAGGTTTCAGAAGTCCTGACGTGACCTAAAATAACAAAAAA
>NW_027171416.1:7500-12500 GCF_036898095.1 Palaemon carinicauda
GGATACATTATTCTTGATGATTTCTTTCATTGCCTTCTCGTCTTGCAGGTAATTCGGATGCATATGTCCTTTATAAAATAGCTTGATGTTATTGCTACTGTCGATTCTCTCGGCGGGGTCGGGTTCGTACCACTTGTCTACTGCTTTCCTGACTTCCTTTTGGACGTGCTTATTAGAGAATCCATTGTTGACAAGTACTTGGGATATTCGGTCCAGTTCCTTGTGTGTGTCGCACCAGGTGGAACAGTGCGACAGGGCCCTCCTGACATAAGCCTTGATGGTAGAACTCTTATATCGGGTGGGGCACTCACTGTCTCCATTCAAGCACATGCCTAGGTTTGTGGGTTTAGTATACACTGTGGTCCGAAATCCATTCTCCGTCGAGGTGACTAGGACATCCAGGAACGGGAGGCGATTATCTTGGCTGTGTTCGAGGGTGAAACGGAGTACACTATGGTCCTCAAACATCTTCCTCAAAGTCTCGATTTCATCACTTGATCTCGCTTTCACAAAGGTATCGTCTATGTACCTAAAGTACAAAAAGGGGCATTCTACACGGGAGAACACTCTCTCTTCTACAATTCCCATGTAAAAATTCGCGAATAGGACTCCCAGGGGTGAGCCCATCGCTACACCATCCTTCTGTAAGTAGGTATGCCCTCGATGGGTGGTAAAGGGGGCCCTCTTCGTACAGATGGCTAGGAGGGTCCGAAGGGCTGGTTCAGGGATGTTCAGAGATGGTGTAGAGTCGTCCCTATAGACCCTATCTGCGATAAGGTCTATGGTTTCGTCTACAGGCACGTTTGTGAATAAAGACTCTACATCCATCGATGCAATAACTCCATCACACGTAGAGTCCTTAATTTTATCCAGGAATTCAGTGGATGAAGCTACACAGTAACGATTTGGAATGTAGGGCGTCAGGATGGTATTCAGTCGTTTGGCAAGCTGGTAAGTCGGAGTAGGGCATTGACTTATAATGGGGCGTAGGGGGTTGCCCTGCTTGTGGGTTTTCACATTGCCATAAAGGTAGCCCGGCCAGAAATCCCCTGAAATAACTGGTAGGTGCATGGCATTGGTTGCTGCATTCACGGCCTCGATGGTTTTGTTAGCCTCTTTCTTGATTTCTTCAATAGGGTTTCTGGTGAGGCGCACAAATTTTGAGGAATCAGCCAGGATGTCGTCGAGTTTCTTGTGGTATTCCTCTGTGTCAATAAGCACAAAGGCAGCAGTCTTGTCTGCCCTACGAACAGTAACACCAGCAACCTGCTTAAGTTCCTTGGCAGCTGCCTTCATATCCTGGGTGACGATACCACTGGTGTAACGACCCCCTCTCAGTGAGGGCCTCAGCAAGAAGCAAGGGCTGGAGGGCATCAGTAGTCCGCAGGGTGCCACGGTCTTGAAGGGCGAGGATTGAGTCAAGTAGCAGCTCGACCTCGAGGCGTTTATCAGTGGGCCTTGGTCTGGTCACGTAGTGGCAGTTGAGGCCCATCTTGAGAATTTGTTCCTGTGCAGGAGTCGGGGTATACCCCGAGATATTGATGTACTCCTGGCGTTCCTGTGGTATACGAAGTTTGCCACCGTTGAGGTTGATCAATTTCTTCAGGATGGTGCGGGTCCTCTTCTGCATGTCTCTCTTCTTAAGGATTCGGAGGGCATGGGTAATGTTGTCAGGGTAGTTCAGGCCACCCCCGATGTCCTCGTCCTCTCTCTGTTGGCTGGTAGGGTCGAATTCTGGGTTGTCATCGACATGTTCTCGGGAGTCCTCATCAGGGGCGTCCTCATCTTCGTCAGGGTCGCTGTCAGGTTCAGGAGGGGTGTCTGGATCGGTACTGTCTTCATTCTGCTCTGCTCTTCTTTCCCTGGTGTTGACCCATTCCTCCACGAGACGGGTCCGGAGGGCTGTGAGCTCGTCCTTCAGCGCCTGCTTCTGTTGGAGCTGCCTCTGGAGGAGGCTACGTCTGTAGGCACGGGTACCAGGATCATTTTGGGCCGACGGGTCGAACAGCTGGACTTCGGTATATCGTGGTAGGAGACCCTCTTTTAGGCAGGTTGAGTTAAAAGTAATGGCTGCATCGGCAGAGTTTATTTTCTTATCCAATTTTTCTATTTTCCGGATAATTCTCTTCTCTAGAGCACTGCAATCAGCCAGCAGACTTGAAAAATTCATCAGTCGGGTGAATGACAAAATCGGGAAGACTTTTCAAGTATATTCTCACAAAATACAAGTAAAACTTTTGGTACAAAATAGTAAAAACTACGACGCGTTTCGAGGATAAGTCCTTCCTCTTCATCAGGTAGAGAGTGAGGTGGTTGCTGCAGTCGGGTGGTATTTATACCCAGGATCAGGATTACAAGTGAAAGGGCTGGAATTTTCATTGGTTTTCATTGGTTGATCGGAGCTGATATGGTATGGTGCCTGATGTACGATGATCTCGGCCGGGAATACCAGTCTGTGACGTCATCGGGGGACCTGAGTTTTGATTGGCTGAGGCACGCTCTGAGCCAGCCAGGCTGCTCTCCCGCTCAGAAAAGTGTCCCACGTGGCTGAGATCATTTCCTACTTCGGCGTCAAAATTCGGGTTTCTTGATGTATCAATACGACGGCTTGATGGTAACAAAAACATCTCTTGGGTCGTATTAAGGGTGGGTTTATCTCGCTGTATCAGTAGGGCTTCTAGGATGCGTAGACGTCGACCATCTGGGGCGCTACCGACGTCTACGCATCCTAGAAGCCCTACTGATACAGCGAGATAAACCCACCCTTAATACGACCCAAGAGATGTTTTTGTTACCATCAAGCCGTCGTATTGATACATCAAGAAACCCGAATTTTGACGCCGAAGTAGGAAATGATCTCAGCCACGTGGGACACTTTTCTGAGCGGGAGAGCAGCCTGGCTGGCTCAGAGCGTGCCTCAGCCAATCAAAACTCAGGTCCCCCGATGACGTCACAGACTGGTATTCCCGGCCGAGATCATCGTACATCAGGCACCATACCATATCAGCTCCGATCAACCAATGAAAACCAATGAAAATTCCAGCCCTTTCACTTGTAATCCTGATCCTGGGTATAAATACCACCCGACTGCAGCAACCACCTCACTCTCTACCTGATGAAGAGGAAGGACTTATCCTCGAAACGCGTCGTAGTTTTTACTATTTTGTACCAAAAGTTTTACTTGTATTTTGTGAGAATATACTTGAAAAGTCTTCCCGATTTTGTCATTCACCCGACTGATGAATTTTTCAAGTCTGCTGGCTGATTGCAGTGCTCTAGAGAAGAGAATTATCCGGAAAATAGAAAAATTGGATAAGAAAATAAACTCTGCCGATGCAGCCATTACTTTTAACTCAACCTGCCTAAAAGAGGGTCTCCTACCACGATATACCGAAGTCCAGCTGTTCGACCCGTCGGCCCAAAATGATCCTGGTACCCGTGCCTACAGACGTAGCCTCCTCCAGAGGCAGCTCCAACAGAAGCAGGCGCTGAAGGACGAGCTCACAGCCCTCCGGACCCGTCTCGTGGAGGAATGGGTCAACACCAGGGAAAGAAGAGCAGAGCAGAATGAAGACAGTACCGATCCAGACACCCCTCCTGAACCTGACAGCGACCCTGACGAAGATGAGGACGCCCCTGATGAGGACTCCCGAGAACATGTCGATGACAACCCAGAATTCGACCCTACCAGCCAACAGAGAGAGGACGAGGACATCGGGGGTGGCCTGAACTACCCTGACAACATTACCCATGCCCTCCGAATCCTTAAGAAGAGAGACATGCAGAAGAGGACCCGCACCATCCTGAAGAAATTGATCAACCTCAACGGTGGCAAACTTCGTATACCACAGGAACGCCAGGAGTACATCAATATCTCGGGGTATACCCCGACTCCTGCACAGGAACAAATTCTCAAGATGGGCCTCAACTGCCACTACGTGACCAGACCAAGGCCCACTGATAAACGCCTCGAGGTCGAGCTGCTACTTGACTCAATCCTCGCCCTTCAAGACCGTGGCACCCTGCGGACTACTGATGCCCTCCAGCCCTTGCTTCTTGCTGAGGCCCTCACTGAGAGGGGTCGTTACACCAGTGGTATCGTCACCCAGGATATGAAGGCAGCTGCCAAGGAACTTAAGCAGGTTGCTGGTGTTACTGTTCGTAGGGCAGACAAGACTGCTGCCTTTGTGCTTATTGACACAGAGGAATACCACAAGAAACTCGACGACATCCTGGCTGATTCCTCAAAATTTGTGCGCCTCACCAGAAACCCTATTGAAGAAATCAAGAAAGAGGCTAACAAAACCATCGAGGCCGTGAATGCAGCAACCAATGCCATGCACCTACCAGTTATTTCAGGGGATTTCTGGCCGGGCTACCTTTATGGCAATGTGAAAACCCACAAGCAGGGCAACCCCCTACGCCCCATTATAAGTCAATGCCCTACTCCGACTTACCAGCTTGCCAAACGACTGAATACCATCCTGACGCCCTACATTCCAAATCGTTACTGTGTAGCTTCATCCACTGAATTCCTGGATAAAATTAAGGACTCTACGTGTGATGGAGTTATTGCATCGATGGATGTAGAGTCTTTATTCACAAACGTGCCTGTAGACGAAACCATAGACCTTATCGCAGATAGGGTCTATAGGGACGACTCTACACCATCTCTGAACATCCCTGAACCAGCCCTTCGGACCCTCCTAGCCATCTGTACGAAGAGGGCCCCCTTTACCACCCATCGAGGGCATACCTACTTACAGAAGGATGGTGTAGCGATGGGCTCACCCCTGGGAGTCCTATTCGCGAATTTTTACATGGGAATTGTAGAAGAGAGAGTGTTCTCCCGTGTAGAATGCCCCTTTTTGTACTTTAGGTACATAGACGATACCTTTGTGAAAGCGAGATCAAGTGATGAAATCGAGACTTTGAGGAAGATGTTTGAGGACCATAGTGTACTCCGTTTCACCCTCGAACACAGCCAAGATAATCGCCTC
>NW_027171417.1:0-15000 GCF_036898095.1 Palaemon carinicauda
TGTTCTCTGAATAATTTTTTTTTTAGAGAGAGAGAGAGAGAGAGAGAGAGAGAGAGAGAGAGAGAGAGAGAGAGAGAGAGAGTTCGGTTTGATGGTCCGAGCCTGCTTTCTTGAGGCTACTTTGCTTTTTTGGATGATAATTTGAGGTTTATGAAGCTCTCGCTGTCTGAAGATTACTGGAACTTGTGCAATACTTTGTTGTCCGTCCTGAGACTTTTCAAGTTTTAGTGTGTTGGTTGGAGACTAGTTTAGTCTTATTAGTTCGCAGTTTGGGGTCTGTTTGAGTCTTTTAGTTGGCTATGTGGAGATTTTGAGTCTTTTATTTGGCTATGTGGAGAGTATACGAGTCTTTTATTTGGCTATGTGGAGATTTTGAGTCTTTTATTTGGCTATGTGGAGAATATATGAGACTTTATGTGGCTAAGTGGAGACTTTGAGTGTTTTATTTGGCTATGTAGAGACTATTTGAGTCTTTTATTTGGCTATGTAGTGACTGAGTCTTTTGACTATGTAGAGACTATCTGAGTCTTTTATTTGGCTATGTAGAGACTATTTGAGTCTTTTATTTGGCTATGTAGTGACTGAGTCTTTTGACTATGTAGAGACTATCTGAGTCTTTTATTTGGCTATGTAGAGACTATTTGAGTCTTTTATTTGGCTATGTAGTGACTGAGTCTTTTGACTATGTAGAGACTATCTGAGTCTTTTATTTGGCTATGTAGAGACTATTTGAGTCTTTTATTTGGCTATGTAGTGACTGAGTCTTTTGACTATGTAGAGACTATCTGAGTCTTTTATTTGGCTATGTAGAGACTATTTGAGTCTTTTATTTGGCTATATAGAGACTATTTGAGTCTTTTATTTGGCTATGTGGAGAGTATACGAGTCTTTTATTTGGCTATGTGGAGATTTTGAGTCTTTTATTTGGCTATGTGGAGAATATATGAGACTTTATGTGGCTAAGTGGAGACTTTGAGTGTTTTATTTGGCTATGTAGAGACTATTTGAGTCTTTTATTTGGCTATGTAGTGACTGAGTCTTTTGACTATGTAGAGACTATCTGAGTCTTTTATTTGGCTATGTAGAGACTATTTGAGTCTTTTATTTGGCTATGTAGAGACTATTTGAGTCTTTTATTTGGCTATGTAGTGACTGAGTCTTTTGACTATGTAGAGACTATTTGAATCTTTTAATTGGCTATGTAGAGACTATTTAAGTTTTATTTGGCTATGTAGTGACTGAGTCTTCTGACTATGTAGAGACTATTTGAGTCTTTTATTTGGTTATGTAGAGACTATTTGAGTTTTTTATTTGGCTATGTGGAGGCTATTTGAGTCTTATTTGGCTATGTGGAGACTTTAAGTCTTCTAGTTGGCTGTGTGGAGACTATTTGAGTCTTTTAGTTGGCTATTCGGACCCTCTTGAGTCTTCTAGTTGGCTATTTGAACACTATTTGAGTTATTTAGTTAACCATTTGGAGACTATTTGAGTCTTCTTGTTCACTATTTGCAAGTTTTGGTGGTAAATGGTTTATCTTTTGTTATACAGTACTATTTGACAACAATTTTTTTTCACATGGAGACTATTTTAGCCTACCAATTAGCTATTTGTAGACTATGTACTTAGTTTCGTTTAATTTATTAGTAATTTACTATTTGGAGACTTTGATTCAGCTGGTACATTGTTTAGAAGACCAATGAGTTTATTGATTTGCTGTTTAGAGTCTTATTTTAGTCAATTATTTGACTGTATAAGGACTATATGGATCTGCAAGTTCGTTATTTTCATGTTAATTGTTCAATTTCGTTGTTTGGATTACCATTTGAATATACAAGGTCGTTGCTCAGTGTCGACAAGTTCCCTATGTGAAGACAATCTACGTCAAAAAAAAAAAAAAAAAAAACTTAGATTCTGTACACCTTCAAACTCGCTAAGTGGAGACTACCCAATTTTCTGTTTCTACTACTACTACTACTACTACTACTACTACTACTACTACTACTACTACTACTACTAGTAGTAGTACTATTATTATTATTATTATTATTATTATTATTATTTTTATTGTTATTAGCTAAGCTACAACCCTAGTTGGAAAAGCAGACTGCTATAAGCCCAAGGGCCCCAACAGGGAAAAATAGCACAGCGAGGAAGGGAAATAAAGGAATAAATAAACAAAATAAGTAAACAACAATTGATATAAAATATTTTAATAGAGGAGTAATCAATAATTGATATAAGCTATTTTAAGAACAGTAACAACATTAAAATAAATCTTTGATATATACTAACTGTAGTGTCTTGTGGAACCCACTTGAAAGTTTGGTGAACTAATCTTTCTTGAGGAGTGCGAAGAGCATGCCCAAACCATCTTCATCTACCCCTCATCATGATCTAATCCCTATATGGTACTCAAACTGTAGAGAGAGACTTTTGCAACATTAAAACATTCTCTGCAAATTTTGAATACAAGGAAACAATTTTGGTTGCTCTCAAGATGCTAAGAGAAGACCACCACCAGCCCTCGTTGCTTCGCTGTTCTTGTAAAATCGACCTTGAACGTGCAATATTAATTGAGGGCAGACACCTGGGTCCCTGCGCTAATAAAGAGAGCTGTGTGCTATGCCTGTGCAAGCAGATGGTAGCTGTAGCGCGTAACACGAAATGAGCGGTTACCAGGACTCTATCGGGGTGGGTCCTTCGGTTATGACCTCTTGGGCTACTGGTTTTAATGATGGATGACCTTACGTAGTAATGATAGTGATGTATCGGATTTTGTTTTCTAGAATAGATGGAGAGACTTATAGTCATTAATAGATAGAGCTCCATAAAGTGATAATACTATTATTATTATTAATTGCTAAGCTACAACCCTAGTTTGAAAAGCAGAATGCTATAAGCCCAGGGCCTCCAACAGGGAAAATAGCCCAGTGAGGAAAGGAAACAAGGAAAAATTAAACATTTTAAGAATATTAGAATAAATATCTCCTATGTAAACTATAAAAACTTTAACAAAACATGAGGGAGAGAAATTAGGTAGAATAGTGTGCCCGAGTGTACCCTCAAGCAAGAGAACTCTAACCCAAGATAGTGGAAGACCATGGTACAGAGGCTATGGCTCTACCCAAAACTAGAGAAGAATGGTTTGATTTTGGAGTGTCCTCCTAGAAGAGCTGCTTACCATAGCTAGACTTCATTCTACAATAGATAGATAGACTTTTACTCAGATAGAAAGATAGACAGATAGATAGATAGTGCTCCCTAATGTTATAGTAATGTACAGGACTTCATTGTTGTGGTGGCTGATGTAGTAACGTCCCTGACTGGTGAACGCCAGACTGGGGTTCAGGTCCCGCTCAAACTCATTAGTTTCTTTGATCGCTGCAACCTCACCATTCTTGTGAGCTAACAATGGCAGGTTTGGGGTAGCCTATAGGTCTATCTGCTGAGTCATCAGCAGCCATTGTCTGGCGCTCCTTGGTCCTAGCTTGGGAGGAGAGCATCACTGTACTTTGCTCTTCTACAATAGATAGATAGATAGAGTTGTAGTCAGATAGATATATAGACATGCAGTAAGGTAGATAGATAGACATGTAGTCATATTGATAGACAGATCTCCATCTGGGTAATGTCTTCAAGGAACAGAGCATCGGAATCCTCTTTCCATGGAAAATCACTATACTTTGCTGTTCTATAATAGATAGATAGATAGATAGATAGACATCTAAAAATATAAATAGATACAGAGCTCCACCTGGATAAATCCTTTGGGGAACAAAGGATCAGATTCCTATTTCATTGGAAAATCATTCTATTTGCTGTTCTGTAATAGATATATTGATAGATAGATACACTTCTAGTAAGATAGATAGATAGATAGACATCTAGTCAGATAGATAGATAGATGGATAGACAGACATCTAGTCAGATAGATAGATAGACATCTTGTCAGATAGATAGATAGATACAGACATCTAGTAAGATAGATAGATGGACATCTAGTCAGATTAATAGATAGATAGATAGACAGACATCTAGTAAGAAAGATAGATAAACATCTAGTCAGATAGATAGATAGATAGACATGTAGCCAGATAGACAGACAGATATCTATCTGGATAATCCCTTTGGGGTACAAAATATCAGATTCGCATTTCCATGAGAAATCACTGTACTTTGCTTGCTATATTTCACCTCTGCCATGACGCGGCGTTTCCAACCTCGGGGATTTAATATGCGGTTTCGAAAGCGATATTGCTCTCTCTCTCTCTCTCTCTCTCTCTCTCTCTCTCTCTCTCTCTCTCTCTCTCTCTCTCTCTCTCTCTCTCGTATTGCACACAGAGTTGCCAGGTTTTCCAAGTGAGAAAAAAGCCAACGTCTGATGAACTGCAGCTTTAAAAGGCCAACCTTATAGTAGAAAAAGGCCGAAAATAAAGCTTTTAAGGCTAACCAATTTCAAAAAGGCCAAATTTAGGTATCTACCACGAAAAAAGGCCAATTTTTTTATTTGGTCCGAAAAATGCCAACCTGGCAACCCTAATGTCAAGATAGTGCAGGTCAGTACGGTTTGAGAGTTGAATTATGATTTTAGAATGATGGAGGTATTAAGAATTTTTTTTTTTTTTTTTTAGGTATTTGTTATCGCATACTTTTGAGATGGTTCAAATTATATTTTAGCTTTTGCGAGTTGATTTTCAATTGATTTTTCGTCATTCAATGGTATTTTTACGTAGTCGTTTGAAGAGTGCTATTATTATTATTATTATTATTATTATTATTATTATTATTGTTGTTGTTATTATTATTATTGTTATTATTATTATTATTACTATAATCATCATTATTACTATAATCATCATTATTACTATAATCATCATTATTACTATTATCATCATCATTATTATTATTATTATTATTATTATTATTGAAGTTTTTATTATTCCTGTTAATATTTTTTCTTTATTTTTCATAGTCGTTTTATTAACAAAGGGTAATTGTCACTACTATTATTAATGAGTTTTTTTTATTATTGTTGTTATATTACCTTGTTTATCACGGTTTGGCTAAGATTTAATATGATGGATTTTATAGAATATTTCAGATTTTGAATAATTTATTACAGTAAATTGCATTACTTTATAATAAAGATAAATAAACTAATTTAAAACAGTTAACTAACTTTTAAGCGACTGAAGACTTTAAGAAAGTGATTTTATCAAGTATGAATTCTGAGAATCTGATTTCTTCATCTGATTTCTTCATTTGATTTCTTCAACTGATTTCTTCAGTGCGCTCCGGCATAATTGCAGAGCGCAGTCAGCGGTGATTCATTTCTGCGCAGATTTAATCTTCTTAAACGTGAATGGAAAATCGGGATGGGCTAGCTTGCTTTTAGATGAGGGTAAATTGAGTTTTTATTATTATTATTATTCTTATTATTATTATTATTATTATTATTATTATTATTATTATTATTATTATTATTATTATTATTATTTTTATTATTATTAATAATATCAATATTATTATTATTATTATTATTATTATTATTATTATAGATTGGGGTAATCTGGGTTTGTTTTTTCTCTATATCCAGGTTATATTACAGGTGCTTGAAAGACTTGCATATTAATTCTTCGATGATACTGCTAGGTAAAGGTTGTATTAAATATAGTTAAAAGTTCAATATTTTCAAGTGGTTAGAAATCTTTAGTTGGTTATGGTGTAAATTTCTTGTAAATTTCGTAAATTGGAAAGGGTGTATTTTTTTAGTGGGTTATGGTGTAAATTTCTTGTAAATTCTGTAAATTAGAAAGGGTGTATTTTTGTAAGTGGGTTATGGTGTAAATTTCTTGTAAATTTTGTAAATTAGAAAGGGGTTATTTTTTGTGGGTTATGGTGTAAATTTCTAGTAAATTTTGTAAATTAGAAAGGGGGTATTTTTGTAAGTGGGTTATGGTGTAAATTTCTAGTAAATTTTGTAAATTAGAAAGGGGGTATTTTTTTGTGGGTTATGGTGTAAATTTCTTGTGAATTTTATAAATTAGAAAGGGTGTATTTTTGTAAGTGGGTTATGGTGTAAATTTCTAGTAAATTTTGTAAATTAGAAAGGGGGTATTTTTGTAAGTGGGTTATGGTGTAAATTTCTAGTAAATTTTGTAAATTAGAAAGGGGGTATTTTTTTGTGGGTTATGGTGTAAATTTCTTGTGAATTTTATAAATTAGAAAGGGTGTATTTTTGTAAGTGGGTTATGGTGTAAATTTCTTGTGAATTTTATAAATTAGAAAGGGTGTATTTTTGTAAGTGGGTTATGGTGTAAATTTCTTGTGAATTTTATAAATTAGAAAGGGTGTATTTTTGTAAGTGGGTTATGGTGTAAATTTCTAGTAAATTTTGTAAATTAGAAAGGGTGTATTTTTTGTGGGTTATGGTGTAAATTTCTTGTAAATTTTGTAAATTAGAAAGGGGTTATTTTTTGTGGATTATGGTGTAAATTTCTTGTAAATTATGTAAATTAGAAAGGGGTTATTTTTTGTGGGTTATGGTGTAAATTTCTTGTAAATTTTGTAAATTAGAAAGGGTGTATTTTTGTAAGTGGGTTATGATGTAAATTTCTTGTAAATTTTGTAAATTAGAAAGGGGTTATTTTTTTGTGGGTTATGGTGTAAATTTCTTGTAAATTTTGTAAGTTAGAAAGGGGTTATTTTTTGTGGGTTATGGTGTAAATTTCTTGTAAATTTTGTAAATTAGAAAGGGTGTATTTTTGTTAGTGGGTTATGGTGTAAATTTCTAGTAAATATTGTAAATTAGAAAGGGGTTATTTTTTGTGGGTTATGGTGTAAATTTCTTGTAAATTTTGTAAATTAGAAAGGGTGTATTTTTGTAAGTGGGTTATGATGTAAATTTCTTGTAAATTTTGTAAATTAGAAAGGGGTTATTTTTTTGTGGGTTATGGTGTAAATTTCTTGTAAATTTTGTAAGTTAGAAAGGGGTTATTTTTTGTGGGTTATGGTGTAAATTTCTTGAAAATTTTGTAAATTAGAAAAGGGGTATTTTTGTTAGTGGGTTATGGTGTAAATTTCTAGTAAATATTGTAAATTAGAAAGGGTGTATTTTTTGTGGGTTATGGTGTAAATTTCTTGTAAATTTTGTAAATTAGAAAGGGGTTATTTTTTGTGGATTATGGTGTAAATTTCTTGTAAATTATGTAAATTAGAAAGGGGTTATTTTTTGTGGGTTATGGTGTAAATTTCTTGTAAATTTTGTAAATTAGAAAGGGTGTATTTTTGTAAGTGGGTTATGATGTAAATTTCTTGTAAATTTTGTAAATTAGAAAGGGGTTATTTTTTTGTGGGTTATGGTGTAAATTTCTTGTAAATTTTGTAAGTTAGAAAGGGGTTATTTTTTGTGGGTTATGGTGTAAATTTCTTGTAAATTATGTAAATTAGAAAGGCGGTATTTTTTTTGTGGGTTATGGTGTAAATTTCTTGTAAATTGTGTAAATTAGAAAGGGGTTATTTTTTTAGTGGGTTATGGTGTAAATTTCTTGTAAATTATGTAAATTAGAAAGGGGTTATTTTTTTAGTGGGTTATGGTGTAAATTTCTTGTAAATTTTGTAAATTAGAAAGGGTGTATTTTTGTAAGTGGGTTATGATGTAAATTTCTTGTAAATTGTGTAAATTAGAAAGGCGGTATTTTTTTGTGGGTTATGGTGTAAATTTCTTGTAAATTGTGTAAATTAGAAAGGGGTTATTTTTTTTGTGGGTTATGGTGTAAATTTCTTGTAAATTGTGTAAATTAGAAAGGGGTTATTTTTTTAGTGGGTTATGGTGTAAATTTCTTGTATATTTTGTAAATTAGAAAGGGTGTATTTTTGTAAGTGGGTTATGATGTAAATTTCTTGTAAATTTTGTAAATTAGAAAGGGGTTATTTTTTTGTGGGTTATGGTGTAAATTTCTTGTAAATTTTGTAAGTTAGAAAGGGGTTATTTTTTGTGGGTTATGGTGTAAATTTCTTGTAAATTATGTAAATTAGAAAGGGGTTATTTTTTGTGGATTATGGTGTAAATTTCTTGTAAATATTGTAAATTAGAAAGGGGTTATTTTTTGTGGGTTATGGTGTAAATTTCTTGTAAATTATGTAAATTAGAAAGGGGTTATTTTTTGTGGGTTATGGTGTAAATTTCTTGTAAATTTTGTAAATTAGAAAGGGTGTATTTTTGTAAGTGGGTTATGATGTAAATTTCTTGTAAATTTTGTAAATTAGAAAGGGGTTATTTTTTTGTGGGTTATGGTGTAAATTTCTTGTAAATTTTGTAAGTTAGAAAGGGGTTATTTTTTGTGGGTTATGGTGTAAATTTCTTGTAAATTTTGTAAATTAGAAAGGGGTTATTTTTTGTGGGTTATGGTGTAAATTTCTTGTAAATTGTGTAAATTAGAAAGGGGTTATTTTTTTTGTGGGTTATGGTGTAAATTTCTTGTAAATTGTGTAAATTAGAAAGGGGTTATTTTTTTAGTGGGTTATGGTGTAAATTTCTTGTATATTTTGTAAATTAGAAAGGGTGTATTTTTGTAAGTGGGTTATGGTGTAAATTTCTAATGAATTTTGTAAATAAGAAAGGCGGTATTTCTGTTAGTGGTTATGGTGTAAATCTACGAGTAAAATTTGTAAATTAGAAAGGGGGTATTTTTGTAAGTGGGTTATGGTGTAAATTTATAGTAAATTTTGTAAATTAGAAAGGGTTTATTTTTTGGGGGGTTATGGTGTAAATTTCTAGTGAATTTTGTAAATTAGAAAGGGGTTATTTTTTTTGTGGGTTATGGTGTAAATTTCTAGTAAATTTTGTAAATTAGAAAGGCGATATTTTTTTGGCTTGTGTAAATTTCTAGTAAATTTTGTAAATTAGAAAGGGGTTGTTTTTTGTTGGTTATGGTGTAAATCTCGAGTAAATTTTGTAAATTAGAAAGGGGTTATTTTTTTTGTAGGTTATTGTGTAAATTTCTGGTAAATTTTATAAATTGGAAATATAGGTTATTTTTTCTCTAAATTCAGGTCATATAACTTGTTTAAAAGCTTTGCCTTGAGAAAGCATTGTTGTAATACTTATTTGGATGTTGATGCAACCCCTTTGGATTCTAGACTGGAAGAATGCAAGAAATGTTGCACACTTTAAATAACAATGATAATAATTATGATAATAGTAATAATAGTGCCAGAAGGGAATAGAGATGTAGATATACTGAATTTATGGAATTTAAACCATACGGGTTAGCGTTAAGGCTGGAGAGGCTGTTGGAGGAGAGTTGGCTTTGCGCGAACCCCTATCCTTACTGTTGCGAGTCAAGTGAATTACCAGTGAATTATTCCAGCGGTTATTGTTAATAGATATAAAAAAAGTATTTGAGTTCCTTTTAATTGTATTAAATACTCAAGAAAATTTTTATATTGTGGTGGCCTACTGGAAATGTCCCTGTCTGGTGATTGCCAGACTGTGGTTCGAGTCCCGCTCTAACTTGTTAGTTCTTTGGTCGCTGCAACCTCACCATCCATGTGAGCTAAAATATGTGGTGTTTGGGGAAGCCTATAGGTCATCAGCAGCCATTGCCTGGCCATCCATGGTCCTAGCTTGGTTGGAGAGGGTCTTGGGCGTTGATCATATATAAATGTGGTCAGTTTCTAGGGCTTTGTCCTTATTGACACCCATTGCCTGGCCCTTCCTGGTCTTACTTTGGGTGGAGAGTGGGCTTGGGCGCTGATCATATATAAATGTGGTCAGTTTCTAGGGCATTGTCCTGCTTCCTAGGGTAATGTCACTGTCCCTTGCCTCTGCCATTCACGAACGGCCTTTAAAGCAATTTGATTATTTTCAGCTGGTTGTAATTGATTTATATGTGCTTTAATTTTGGGTTTTTTCTCCAATAATGTTAGTATTATAAAGACCTTTTTTCTAGAATCTAGATTATGTAAATAGTCACTCCTACCCGTTCTCTAGTTTACTCATCCGAAGGGAGTAAGTGACATCAATGCACCTCACGTAGTACACTTTAGGAGTACTTACCAGCTGCAGCGTCTACTTTTAGCTGTTTACTCTACCTACATTATTACTTTTTCACATTCACCTTTGTACAGTACAGCCTCTTGTACCGCACGTGTATCAAACACGCTCGAACACTAATTTTTTTTTTTCCTTTTTTTTTTTTTTAATCATTCTCCCCTCGCACTGATAGCCTGTTTGTGCCTGTATCTACTTATATATATATATATATATATATATATATATATATATATATATATATATATTTTTTTTTTTTTTCTTTTTTTTACTGAAACTGTTGACTGCTGATATAAAACCTCGCTATCTGTTGAAATAAAGTCAGTTTCTTTCACGTGAGTCTCTCGGTTACAACCAAACTGCTCGCCTCCACACACTTAATAAGTTTTCCTTCATGGTGCAGCTTCGTGGGTTTTCCCAATTGAGGGTTTTTCCCCAGTTGAGTGGTTTCCCCATTTGGGATGGGGGTTCTCCCAGTATCCCCTTAATTTCCCCGGGGCCATATTGCCCAAATTCGTAACTTGATCCTTTATGAAAAAAAAAAAATACTCTTAAATGGATTAAATTCGTATTGGGCAGTCAGATCTATTTTCGTTAATTGCATATTGGTTTTGGGGAATTCGTTCTGGTTTGAATTCGATAGTCGTTCTCTTTGCTGTTTATATTTTACATGAATTTGTGCTCTTTTTTAATAGTAATAAAAGTTGATAAATATTCACTTGTTATGAACTAAATATTTTATGGTCAGAATTTTAGAAGGTTAATGGAAGCTGTGAATAATATATATATATATATATATATATATATATATATATATATATATATACATATAAATATATATATATATATATATATGTATATATATATACATATATATATATATATATATATGTATATGTATAATATATATGTATATATACATATATATGTATATGTATAATATATATATATATATATATATATATATATATATATA
Source organism: Palaemon carinicauda (assembly GCF_036898095.1). Taxonomy (NCBI): domain Eukaryota; kingdom Metazoa; phylum Arthropoda; class Malacostraca; order Decapoda; family Palaemonidae; genus Palaemon; species Palaemon carinicauda. The sequence continues at coordinate 11,031 of NW_027171417.1, forward strand.
TATATATATATATGTATGTATATGTGTGTTTGTATAATTATTCGAGTACTTATGACCTGGTTATTGAAAGAAATTAACTACGTTCATAACAGGCTCATATATAAATGCAATTTATAAAAAGAAAACTTTTCCTATATTTGCAATTAGTAGGTCATTTCACAATGCAATCATTAAAGAAGAAAGGCTTAAGAAATTGGAGAGTCTTTTAAAGGTGAAGAATCCCATCTTAAGATAATCAATTAGACTGTGAAACGCGTTCTTGACCTGCGCCCTGACCAAAGCTCAATCCGGAATATCTGACTTAATTATGTATGCTCTCTGGTCTGGCCAGAATGAAAGTGTTGGGGTGACACCAAGAAGGGGTTGTGAGAGGATCCTATTTGGGAGATTCGAGGCCGGTATTCGAGTTTGGGATATTCGAGGTCTGTTTTTATATTTGTGAGATTTCAGACCGGTTTTCGATTTTTAGAGATACGAGCCCAGTTTTCGATTTTGGGAGATTCGAGGTCGGTTTTTATAATTGGGATATTCGAAGCCAATTTTCGAATTTGGGAGATTCGAGGTCTGTTTTTATATTTGTGAGATTTCAGACCGGTTTTCGATTTTTAGAGATACGAGGCCAGTTTTCGAATTTTAGAGATACGAGGCCAGTTTTCGAATTTGGGAGATTCGAGGCTTGTTTTAGGATTTTCAGATTCTAGGCTAATTTTGGAATTTTGGAGATCCGAGGCCAATTTTAGGATTTTGGAGATTCGAGGCTAGTTTTGTGATTTTGGAGATTCGAGGCTAGTTTTGGGATTTTGGGTATTCGAAGCTAGTTTGGGGCTTTTGGAGATTCGAGGCCAGTCTTGGGATTTTGGAGAGTCGAGGCCATTTTGGGGTTTTTGGAGATTTGAGGATAGTTTTGGGATTTTGGATATTCGAGGCCAGTTTTAGGATTTTGGAGATTCGAGGCCAGTTTTGGAATTTTGGAGATTCGAGGCCAGTTTTGGGATTTTGGATATTCGAGGCCAGTTTTGGGATTTTGGAGATTCGAGGCTAGTTTTGGGATTTTGGAGATTCTAGGCCAATTTTGGGATTTTGGAGATTCGAGGCAGTTTTGGGATTTTGGAGATTCGAAGCCAGTTTGGGGATTTTGGAGATTCGAGGCTAGTTTTGGGATTTTGGAGATTCTAGGCTAGTTTTGGGATTTTGGAGATTCAAGGCTAATTTTGGGATTTTGGAGATTCAAGGCTAATTTTGGGATTTTGGGTATTCGAGGCTAGTCTGGGGCTTTTGGAGATTCGAGGCCAGTCTTGGGATTTTGGATATTTGAGGATAGTTTTGGGATTTTGGAGATTCAAGGCTAGTTTTGGGATTTTGGAGATTTGAGGCTAGTTTTGGGATTTTGGAGATTTGAGGCTAGTTTTGGGATTTTGGAGATTTGAGGCTAGTTTTGGGATTTTGCAGATTCGAGGCTAGGTTTGGGATTTTGGAGATTCGAGGCTAGTTTTGAGATTTTGGAGATTCGAGGCCAGTTTTCGAATTTTGGAGATTCGAGACTGGTTTTCGAAATTGGGAGATTTGAGGTCAGTTTTCAGATTTTGGAGATTCGAGGCCAGTATTTGAATTTGGGAAGTTTGAGCCCCGATTTCGAAACTGGTAGATTCGAGGCCACTTTTCGAATTTGGGAGAATCGAGGCCGATTTTCGATTTTGGTAAATTCGAGGCCAGTTTTCGAATTTGGGAGATTTGAAGCCAGTTTTCGAATTTGGGAGATTCGAGGCCGATTTTCGAAATTGGTAGATTCGAGGCCAGTTTTCGAATTTGGGAGATTAAAGCCGGTTCTCGAATTTGGAATATTCGAGGCCTGTTTTCGAGCGCTGGTTTTTGGAGAGACATATCCGTTAAGGATACTTTCAAGTTCTCTGCTAGTGAGTAAGTAACATGGAAAAAGCTCAGTCTGTGCAATGTGATACTATTTTTTCTTTTTCTTTTTATAAAACCTTGCAAATGATTAAATAAAAGTTCATCTGATACCTAGGCTTTATTGTACCATAAAAAATATTTTTTTCACCAGAAACATAGATAAGGTCATATAACGTCAAGCAATACCTTTCCCAAGCTATTAAAAATAACTTAATGACGAAGAATGTGTACATATTTAGAGAAAACGTCTCGTGCATTGCACAGGAATTAGTCTATCATACATAATTTCAGAACTCATAATGAATACATATACCATAAACGTTAGTTATTCGACTCCATTAAAAAAATAAAACAACAATAAGTAGTTATTGGACTCCATTAAAAAAAAAAAAATATGAAGTCGTTAGGAATAAACCCTTCCAAAACACTTCCGTTTTGGAATTGGCCATTGGCGAGGCGGACAGAGAAGCAGACCTTCTCTCTCTCTATCCCATTGCTGTCCGGGTTACAAATGAAACAGCTTTATTCAAATTAGTCTTGCCCTGCCCTGCATACGATGAGGAAACGGACCCTGGTCAACCTCAAGGAACCAGTTGAAGAAGCAGGAGGAGAAGAATAAGAAGAGGTGGAGGAAGGGAGAGGTGTTGAAGGAGGTGGAAGGTGAATGAGAAGAGGAGGTGGGAGAACTCTATAAATACCAGCATGAGAGAAGAATAAGAGAAGAGGGAAGAATAAGAGGAGGTGGAAGAAGGGAGAGGTGTTAAAGGAGGTGGAAGGTGAATGAGAAGAGATGGTAAAACTATATAAACACTAACATGGGATAAGGAGGTGGGGAAGCATGAGAAGGAAGAGAAGAGGAAGAGGGGGAGAAAAAGGTAATGCTGGAGGAGAAATTGGAAGTAGAAGAAAATGATGATTTTGTAATTGGAAGTAAAAGAAGAATAGAATGAATCGCTTCTTATGAAGACCAACGAGTTCAAGTTGTTATCAGATCCTCATTCGTCTCGAATGACCAAGTAGTTTTGGTCAACAAACTCTTTGATACAAAGAATTATTACTAGATGTTCAAGTATTAAGTTCTCTCTCTCTCTCTCTCTCTCTCTCTCTCTCTCTCTCTCTCTCTCTCTCTCTCTCTCTTTCTCTCTCTCTCTGTACTATGAAGAGCTAGGCGCCGTCAAACGATTGTTTTGGCTTGAGGAATTATTACGAATGAAATCAAGTTTGATAAGGATACTTTTATTGCTTAACATTAGATTTGAAAACAATTTAGTACTCTCTTATTGTTTTACATTTAAATGAATAACAAATTCTTGTTGTTTCTCTTACTGAACTGTTTTAGATTAGAGTGAAAAACTAATTACTGTTGTTTATTTTTCTTATTGCTTCATGTTGAAATGGATAAATAGTGTTGTTTTTCGTATTGTTGTAAATTACATTAGAATGAAAAAATGTTGTTTTTATTATTGCTTCTCATTAGAATGGAAAATAAATTTGTGTTGTTTCTCTTATTGCTTTAGATTAGAATGAAAAAGTGTTGTTCCTCTTATTGCTTCTCATTATAATGGAACAAATTAGTGTTGTTTCTCTCATTACTTCTCAATTAAATGGTAAAGAAATTAGTGTTGTGTCTCTTATTGGTATTAAGATATTTTTTCTCATAACAGTGAAAACTTATTAGGTAAATAGTTTGTTGTATTGAGATTCTTTTGCTCTTCAGAAAAAATCTCGGTTTTATATTTAATTATGAGTAGATGTGAATAAATTTATCTTAATTTCGACTTAACACTTTATACGGTATTTTTTGGCGTAATAAACACACAAAAATAATTTTTTTTTTAAATTCTATGGTTTTAGACTATATCTTTTTAGCATAAATCCTTATATTTTCATTTATTTTATATATTTTTAATTGTATTTAAGAAGAAAATATATACTTTGAATTATTTTGTCCGATAAAATATAGTTTAAAATAGCTAAATGCATATTTGAAAATTAAAATACAGCATATTACAGGTACACATACTGAGCAATTTTGTGAAATGACATTATAGAAATATACAGG
>NW_027171419.1:0-18424 GCF_036898095.1 Palaemon carinicauda
CTCTTCTGACTGAAGGCAGCTCCATTTCCTTCCTTTCCTTTAGCTGCTCTGACTGAAGGCAGCTCCATTTCCCTTCTCTCCTTTACCTCTTGGGACTGAAGACAGGTTCTTTACCTATTTTGACCTGAAGGTAGCCCTTTTTCCTTCCTTTCCTTTACCTCTTCTGACTGAAGGTAGCTCCTTTTCCCTTCTTTCCTTTACCTCTTGTGATTGAAGACAGGTTCTTTACCTATTCTGACTGAAGGTAGCCCTTTTCCCTTCCTTTCCTTTACCTCTTTTGACTGAAGGCAGCTCCTTTTCCCTTCTTTTCTTTACTCCTTCTGACTAAAGGCAGCCATTTTCCCTGCTTTCTTCTATCTCATCTGGCTGAAAGCCACTCCTTTCCCTCCTTTACCTATACCTCTTCTGACTGAAACTAACTCATTTTCTCTCTTTTCCTTTATTCTTCTGGCAGAAAGTAGCTGCTTCTCCTTCCTTTCTTTTACCACTTCTGAGTGAAGGCAACTCCTTTTCCTCCTTTTCTTTATCTCATGTGACTGATTTGACTGAAGGGAGCTCCTTTTCCCTCCATGACTTTACCTCTACTGACTTATCGCAGCTCCTTTTCTCTCCTTTCCTCTACCTTTTCTGATTGAAGGCATCTTATATTCCCTTACTTCCTTTACCTCTTTTGACTGAAGGCAGTCCTTTTCATTCATTTCCTTTACCTCTTGTGACTGAAGGCTGCTCCCTTTTCCCTCCTTTCCTTTACCTCTTCTGACGGATGGCAGTGGCTTTTCCCACCTTTCCTTTACCACTTCTGACTGAAACCAGCTCCTTTTCCTCCTTTCCTTTACCTGTTCTGATTGAAGGCAGCGGCTTTCCCACCTTTTCTTCACCACTTCTGACTGAAATCAGCTCCTTTTCCTCCTTTCCTTTACCTCGTCTGACTGAAGGCAGCTCATGTTCCCTCCTCTCCTCTTCTGACTGGAGATAACTGCTCTCCTTCCTTTCCTTTAGCTGTTCTGACTGAAGGCAGCTCCTTTTCCCTAATTTCCTTTACCTCTTCAGACAGAAGGTAACTCCTTTATTTTCCTTTCCTTTACCTCATCTGACTGAAGGTAACTAATTTTCCTACTTTTCCTTTACATCTCATGACAGAAGGTAACTCCTTTATTTTCCTTTTCTTTGCCTCTTTTTTACTGAAGGTAACTAATTTTCCCTCTTTTCCTTACATCTCCTGACAGAAGGTAACTCCTTTATTTTCCTTTCCTTTACCTCTTCTGACTGTAAGGACCTAATTTTCCTCTTTTCCTTTACATCCAACTGAAGGCAGCTCCTTTATTTTCCTTTCTTTACCCCTTCTGACAGAAGGTAACTCCTTTATTTTCCTTTTCTTTACCTCTTCTGACTCTAACTAATTTTCCTCTTTTCTTTACATCCAAATGAAGGCAGCTCCTTTATTTTCCTTTTCTTTACCCCTTCTAACTGAAAGCAACTCCTCTTCTGTTCTTTCCTTTACCCCTTCTGACTGAAAGCAACTCCTCTTCTGTTCTTTCCTTTACCCCTTCTCACTGAAAGCAACTCCTCGTCTGTTCTTTCCTTTGCCTCTTCTGACTGAAAGCAACTCCTCTTCTGTTCTTTCCTTTACCTTTTCTGACTGACTTATTCTTTGAATAGACCAGTGTGATTATTGACGATCCAGCCAAGAAAAGAATTTGAATTATTCATGAAAGATTGATTATGATGATAAAGATGATGACGACGAATTGGCCCGGAGACAAAAATGTCATATTGTAAAACACATAAAAGTGATTGATAAGTTCTATTGTCGTCCAGCAGAATTGTGGATAAGTGCCATTTGTGGATATTTTAGTCTTTTGTATGTTAGTCGTAGGCCTGGTATTAGGGCTTTTTATCATTCATAAGATATGTGTTCTAGTTTTAGGAAATATAGATTTAAGGATTATAGAAAACTTGAATGTCTTTTTTTGATAATAGAGTCTAGTTGCTGATAAAATATGGGATATTTTCTTTTGCAGGATCTGCTATAAGTAAGTTCGATTAAAAATTATGTTGCCAAAATATATGTATATATATATATACATACATATATTTATATATACTATTATTATTATTATTATTACTAGCCAAACTACAACCCTAGTTGGAAAAGCAAGATGCTATAAGCCCAAGGGCTCCAACAGGAAAAAATAGCCCAGTGAGGAAAGGGAAATAAGAAATAAATAAATTATGAGAATAAATTAACAATATATCATTCTAAAAACAGTAACGGCGTCAAAACAGATATGTCCTATAGATGTCCTATACATATATATATATATATATATATATATATATATATATATATATATATATATATATATATATATATATGTGCATTTATATACAACAACAACAACAACAAATGCAGCCATTTCTAGTCCACTGCAAGACAAACGCCTCAGTCATGTCCTTATTCATGTCTATGGTTTATCCACTTTTCATCACCACGATGGCCACTGTGCCTTGGTGATGGCGAGAAACTTTAGTCTGTTCGCTCACAGCAAACCTACCTAGTATGAGTGGCCCTGACGAGTACATCTTTGCTGATCATGGCCCTACACAAACCCTTTCACCGCGTTAAGGTATACCCATTTAGACAGGGATGTATGTATATATATATATATATATATATATATATATATATATATATATATATATATATATATATATATATGAACATATATCACAAGCACACGTGATTTCAATCAATGTAAATATCCCCCACGAATGGCATTTAATACCGAATTCTATCTTGGGAATATATATCCACTTGGAATTCATTTTATTGTAACAGCTTCTGGCCGGGTGGAGATTCGAACCCCCACCTGTGGGCCGGAAACCATGCCAGCGACGACTCTACCGACTGACCCACAGGTGGGGGTTCGAATCTCCACCCAACCCGAAGCTGTTACCATAAAAGGAATTCCAAGTGGATATATATTCCCAAGATAGAATTATATATATATATATATATATATATATATATATATATATATATATATATATATATATATATAAACTCTTCAACATAAATGAAAATGAAAAAGAGAAAAAAAGAATATATCAAGACCCTCTTTAATTAAAACCGAGTCTCGAAATATTTTTCGAAATCAGTCGAGGAATTTAACGAATCTGAATATTTCATTTGGAAAAGAATTCTCCCCTAATTATAATGGACTCAGTAATAAGAACTTTTCTCTTCGTTTTAATTTATAAATTTGTTTCGGTTTTAATCAACTCTCAATTTGAGTTCATTTATTAAAAATAAAAGAAGTATTCTTTATTAATGTATACTTGGGATCTAGTCTTAAAATCTTTGACAATATTACCCGGATATATGAGACGCAGTCCCACCCGTATAATGAAAAGCAAGTGTCTGACTGTATATATATATATATATATATATATATATATATATATATATATATATATATATATATATATACATATATATACATATATATATATATATACATATATACATATATATATATATATATATATATATATAATATATATATATATATATAAAACACTAGTGTACACAACCCGTCAAAAATGACGGCAAAATATTTAGATGGATATGCACACAAATGCACATGCGCACCCACCTCCCACAAGGGTATGACTATTCCCTCTCTCCGCTCCGAGGGATGGGGAGAGCTTGCATGACCAGAAAGATTATATATATATATATATATATATATATATATATATATATATATATAAATATATACCCACATTCTTGCTCTATATTATATAGAGGAGATATTTCTTTCTGGTCACGCCTAGGGACATCGCCAGACGTATAACTATACGGTCTCTCCCCCCTCCCTCGGACAAAGGGAGAGGGAGTAATCACACCCTGGTGAGAGTTGCAACCTCGAAGAGGTACACTGGGATACAACAATCTCCCACAAACTGCCTTATTGTAGTTAGAAAAGGGGGAAGGGGATGGGACGGGTTGAATTTGACTGTGAACATGTAAATATTCATCCGCCATTTAAGACGGATCGCGTACACTAGCAGAACATTCAGAAAGACGTCAAATTGTTTGTGTATGTGTATATTTATCTAAATATTTACGTCATATATGACGGATCACGTACACTAGCAGAACATTCAGAAAGACGTCAAATTGTTTGTGCATGTGTATATTTACCTAAATATTTACCAGTCATATATGACGGATCACGTACACTATTAGAACAAAAAGAAGTCAATTCCATGTCGAAAAACTATCAGGAATTTCTAAGGTGTTTAACGATGAGGCAATTCCTGCATCTCCTAGCTCGTTCTCGGGAATCATCATCCTACCCCCCCCCCCTCACGATCCATTCCCGATAATCGATGGAGTGGTGTGGAAAAAAGCAGAACAGTTTTCCACGCTCCAGGAAATGCATATTTCGACATTCCACTGCGTAGTATATGCTGTCAGTATTGCAACTGGTAAAATCTGTTTTGGGGCGTGCGTGCATGTGTGTGTGTGTGTTTGTGTGTGTGTGTGTGCAGAAACACAAACAAAACAGTTTTCCACGCTCCAGGAAATGCATATTTCGACATTCCACCGCGTAGTATATGCTTTCAGTATTCCAACTGGTAAGATCTTTTTTGGGTCGTGCGTGCGTGCGTGTGTGCGCGTGTGTGTGTGTGTATGTGCGTGTGCTTGTACAAGCTCTGCAAGTCTTTTTATAATTAAATATGTCTTTTTTTATTGTGAATAGATTCGTGATTTTTATCAATTGCACAATAAAGGTTATAGTGGCCTGTTGGTAACGTCCTTTGCCTTACGATCGCCAGACTGGGGTTCGAGTCCCTCTCAAACTCTTTAGTTCCTTCGGTCGCTGTAACCTCACCATCCTTGTGAGCTAAGAATAGGTGGTTTCGGGGCGCCTATAGGTCTATCTGCTGAGTCATCAGCCACCATTGCCTGTCCCTCTTTGGTCTTATCTTGGGTGGAGAGGGGGCTTGGGTGCGGATCATATGTTAGCCTATTTATTGTCAGTCTCTAGGGCATTGTCCTGCTTGATAGGGGAATGTCGCTTTTCCCTTTCCTCTGCCATTCATGAGTTTCCTTTAAACTTGAATGAAATCATGCCCCAAAATTGGCTGTTGGTAACTGAGCAAGGTTGAAGTTAGTGTTATTGTTCGTAAAGTGCTTCTCTACTTCTCTTGTAGTTTATTTATTTTCTTTATTTCCTTTCCTCAATGGTGTATTTTTCCCCGGTGGAGTCCTTGGGCTTATAGCAACCTGCTTTTCCAACTATAGTTGTAGCTTGGTTAATAATAATAATAATAATAATAATAATAATAATAATAATAATGAAAATAATAATAATAATACCATAAAAATGCATATTTATTCATTTATTTATATCCTTATTTCCTTTCCTCACTGGGCTATTTTTCCCCGGGTGGAGTCCTTGGGCTTATAGCAACCTGCTTTTCCAATTATAGTTGTAGCTTGATTAATAATAATAATAATAATAATAATAATAATAATAATAATAATGATAATAATAATAATGATAATAATAACATAAAAATTCATATTTATTCATTTATTTATATCCTTATTTCCTTTCCTCACTGGGCTATTTTTCCCTATTGGAGCCCTTGGGCTTATAGCAACCTGCTTTTCCAATTATAGTTGTAGCTTGATTAATAATAATAATAATAATAATAATAATAATAATAATAATAATAATTATAACATAAAAATGCATATTTATTCATTTATTTACATCCTTACTTCCTTTCCTCACTGGGCTATTTTTCCCTATTGGAGCCCTTGGACTTATAGCATCTTGCTTTTCCAATTAGGGTTGTAGCTTGGCTTGTAATAATAATAATAATAATAATAATATTAATAATAATAATAATAATAATAATAATAATAATAATATGACGATTACAGTCTTCAATACAAATTGCCAGTAAAAATCAACAGATGATATCCCCGAAGTTAATCCCTATTGGTAGGAATTCTTACTCCTTTATCACACGGACCAATCAGAAGCCGCACAGGGAACTTCAATGATATCAACTGCCGATATTTACCGTCAACATAAAAAAAATGCTCTGAGGTATTGATGTTGTTTATACTGGATATGATAAGAAAATTTAGGTCAAAATATGTATTTATAGCATAACTGAACAAACAGTTATAAAGGGAAAGTTAGGCTGGAAATATCATGGACTGATTGAACTGGGAAGCAGCTAGTTAACTGAAAATAAACGTAGATTCACCATTTTGGAATGAAATCATTTGGAAATAAATCATATTCTTTAGATCATTATTATGATTTGATAGTGGGAAAATCTTTCTATATGTCAATTCTAAGATAGATAAATGTGCTAGTTATAGGCGAAGTTTTGGGGATAGTTATTTAGGTGAAATTTTAGGAGCTAGTTATCTAGGTGAAGTTTTTGAGCTAGTAATAATAATAATAATAATAATAATAATAATAATAATAATAATAATAATAACAGTGAGTTTGATACATACACTCTGACAAGAAAATCAGACTATTCTCTCTCTCTCTCTCTCTCTCTCTCTCTCTCTCTCTCTCTCTCTCCTCTCTCTCTCTCTCTCTCTCTCTCTCTCTAACCTACTGTTCTGTGAGTTCGTCTTTAACTCTTTATGTCAGTAAGTCAATAACTCTCTCTCTCTCTGTATGTCTCTATTTCTGATTTTCTCTCTCTCTCTCTCTAAAAGGGACAGTGAAGAAACATGAAATAAGAAAATAAAAAATAAGGGAGATTCGAAAGATAAGGTATAAGATTATATGAAATATAAGGTCATAGATGAAGCTAAAGATAAGGAAATATGAATGGTAGGTATAAGAGGATTAGAATTATAAATTCAGAGATGAAGAAGAAGAATACAGAGAGAGAGAGAGAGAGAGAGAGAGAGAGAGAGAGAGAGAGAGAGAGAGAGAGAGAGAGAGAGAGAGAGTGCAACGAACGTGCAGTCATCAGATAAAATGGAATGAAGTATAAATTCTGAGATGAAGAGAGAGAGAGAGAGAGAGAGAGAGAGAGAGAGAGAGAGAGAGAGAGAGAGAGAGGAGAGAGAGAGAGAGAGAGAGAGTTACAAGGATTTTGGATGTCTCAAAGACTTTTCAGTCCATCCGTGGAGACTCCATTTGCTCTTTGGTAGAACAATTTAGTTTAAGCATTTAGAGAGTTCTTATGATCTGAGAGAGAGAGAGAGAGAGAGAGAGAGAGAGAGAGAGAGAGAGAGAGAGAGAGAGAGAGAGAGAGAGAGAGAGAGAGGGGGAGAGTTACAAGGATTTTGGATGTCTCAAAGACTTTTCAGTCCATCCGCGGAGACTCCATTTGCTCTTTGGTAGAACAATTTAGTTTAAGCATTTAGAGAGTTCTCATGATATGAGAGAGAGAGAGAGAGAGAGAGAGAGAGAGAGAGAGAGAGAGAGAGAGAAAGCAACGAACGTGGAGACGTCAGATAAAATGGAATTGAAAAAACATAAAAACATCTCCATTACCTTTGAACTTTCCATGACTTTCTCAGCCATTCCTGACTCCGGCTGGAATCGTCAGCGCCTGGAATGTGTTCCCGATAATCGTTAAAGGAATGGAAAAACCAGAAACGTAAACAGAAATATTTTCCAGGTTCCAGGTTCCAGGAAATCCAAATGCTCTTTTATGCTTTTGTCAGCACGTGCCAATATAGCTCATGTAACAGATACGCACACACACACACACAAACACACACACACACACACACAAATATATATATATATATATATATATATATATATATATATATATATGTATATATATATGTATATATTTATATATATAAATATATATATATATATATATATATATATATATATATATATATATATATATATATATATATACAGTAATCCCTTTCTGAGTGGGGATACCTTAATATGATGAAAGGGTTTGTGTATCGCCGTGATCATCGAAGCTATACTACTAGGTATACTATAGTCCATTTCTTTTAGCGAGTCATATTTGCACCGACTCGCTACGGTGCTCTTTTAGCTCGGAAAAGTTTCCTGGTCGCTGATTGGTTAGAATGATCTTGTCCAACCAATCAGCGACCAGGAAACTTTTCCGAGCTAAAAGGGCACCGCTGCGAGTCGGTGCAAATATGACTCGCTAAAAGAAATAGACTATGGTCAGGATCACCCATACTAGGTTGGTTTGCTGTGAGTGATCATACTAAAGTTTCCCACCATCACCAATCTGCAGTTGGCCAGCGTGGCGATGAAATGGCCAAACCCCAGACATGAATAAGGACATGTCTGAGGTCTTTGTTCTGCAGTGGGCTAGAAAGAACTGTTTTTGTTGTTGTTGTTGTTGTTGTTATATATGTATATAGATAGATAGATAGATAGATCATATGTGAAGTGAGGCTGCTAACAGTGTATTCAACAAGGTCAAATATATTAATCATATTCAAATAAAATAAATAAAAAAGAAACTGGCTCAACATCTGGGAAACATTATACCCTGAATGAAATCTCCCCGAGAGAGGAGAGAGAGAGAGAGAGAGAGAGAGAGAGAGAGCAACCATGAAGCATAGTATATTACAAAGGAGAATGTATATTGTTGTGGTAATGGGGTATTTGAAAGGCTGTCAGACGATGTAACAGACAGCAAAGAAAAATATTGAAAGGTGGATTCGAGAAGGATTTGCTCTGCTCATGGGAATGCGAATGAAGAGAGAGAGAGAGAGAGAGAGAGAGAGAGAGAGAGAGAGAGAGAGAGAGAGACAGAGAGAGAGAGAGAGAGAGAGAGGAATCAGCTTGACTTAAAAGATAGGAGTGAGATAGAAGTTTGTATTAAGAGGAATGGTACAGATAAACAAGAGAGAGGTTGATGAATAAAGGTTGAAAAGGTTAAAGGGAGAGAGAGAGAGAGAGAGAGAGAGAGAGAGAGAGAGAGAGAGAGAGAGAGAGAGAGAGAGAGAGAGAGAGAGAGAGAAAGGTATCAGCTTGATATAAAGGATCGGAGTGAGATAGAAGTTTGTATTAAGAGGAAAGATACAAATAAATAAGAGAGAGGTTGATGAATAAAGGTTGAAAAGGTTAAAGGGAGAGAGAGAGAGAGAGAGAGAGAGAGAGAGAGAGAGAGAGAGAGAGAGAGAGAGAGGAAAGGTATCAGCTTGATATAAAGGATCGGAGTGAGATAGAAGTTTGTATTAAGAGGAAAGATAGGCTACAAATAAATAAGAGAGAGGTTGATGAATAAAGGTTGAAAAGGTTAAAGGGAGAGAGAGAGAGAGAGAAGAGAGAGAGAGAGAGAGAGAGAGAGAGAGAGAGAGAGAGAGGGGGGGGGGGAATCAGCTTGAAGTAAATGCTTTTCCCAAGTCTACACAGAGAAACATTATAACAAATGGGTAGCCGGAGTCATTTGTTAAGAGAGAGAGAGAGAGAGAGAGAGAGAGAGAGAGAGAGAGAGAGAGAGAGAGAGAGAGAGAGAGTGTGTGTGTGTGTGTGTGTGTGCTACAACATGGGGATCTGCCATCTCTGTGTACATGATTTCTTCGATGGAAAACAACAAAAACAAAAACAAAAAAAACATTAAAAATATTTTCGTAAACAAAGATGATTCAAATTTTTTTTTTTTTAATTTTAAGAAGAGAAATTGAAAGTTCAAATTAGAGTTGATTGGAGGAATAAGAAGAGTTGATATTTTGTATATAAAGGAAATTACGAAAGTGTTGAAACCAATTTAAAGATATTGCAAGAAAATATGGAATAAATCAGCAAATGAAAGCAAATTTCTACATAAAAAGAGAGAAAGTCTTAGGAAAATATATTGATTGATAAGGAAAATAAGGTTAGAATTGAAATGACTTGAGTAGAAAAAGTGAAAAAAACAAAAAAAAAATATTAAGCTATTTGGTCGTAAGAAGATAGAAAGTCTTGGAAAAAAATATTGATTAGAAATCAATTTGAAAATTGAAAGGAAATAGAAAGAAAAAATTGAGAAAATGAAAAATATCTATTAAAAAAATATTGAAAATTGAAAGGAAAAATAATATTAGATTGAGTTAGAAATGCTTGGTAGGAATATTTATTTGTGCTGCTACAAAGAAGAAAATATCTAAAAATATATAAATAATCTGAGATATCAGAAATAATTTAAAAGACTAAGAATAAAGATATAATCTTTTTGACATTTGAAATAAGTGAGATATTCTCAGAAGAAAACGAGAATCATATTGGAATTTGCGAGAGAATTAAAACACTCAGAATTATTGTGGTGGCCTATGTGGTAACGTCCTTCCCTGGTGATCGCCAGACTGGAGTTCGAGTCCCACTCACACTCGTTAGTTCCTTTTGTCGCTGCAACCTCACCATCCTTTTGAGCTAAAGATGGGGGGGGGGAGCCTATAGGTCTATCTGCATCAGCAGCCATTGCCTGGTCCTCCTTGGTCTTAGCTTGGGTGGAGAGGGTCCTTGGGCGCTGATCATGTGTATATATGGTCAGTCTCTAGGGCTTTGTCCTGCTTGACAGGGCAATGTCACCGTCCCTTGCCTCTGCCATTCATAAGAAACTATGTGAATGCTTATAGGAAAATATAAGTTGTTTAAGATATATTGAATAAATATTTCTTAAATGATTTTACAGACAACTGAGCATCATAAGAAAAATTAAAAATCATGACTGGTATATTGGAGATAAAATATTCCTTGAGGATATAATTGAATAGTTAGAGAAAGAAAAAATAGAATAAAATATTTCTCAAGGATATAACTGAATATCTAGAGAAAAAAAATAAAAAAAATATTCCTTAAGGATATAATTGAATATTTAGAGAAAGAAAAAATAAGATAAGATATTCCTTGAGGATATAATTGAATATTTAGAGAAAGAAAAAATAAAATAAAATATTCCTTGAGGATATAATTGAATATTTAGAGAAAGAAAAAATAAGATAAGATATTCCTTGTGGATATAATTGAATATTTAGAGAAAGAAAAAATAAAATAAAATATTCCTTAATATAATTGAATAGTTATAAAGATAAGAAAATAATATTAATAAAAAAAAAAAACAGACAAACAAGAAAATATACACAAAAACCTTCCCTTATGGAAACAGTAATATCTCTCACAGTGGGGTTCCAGCTTATGGCATTTAATGTAGCAGAGCGAGAGAGGGAGATTAGAATTATGTCAACAAACCAAATTGCTCTAATTTGTTAATGTTTATCAGTGGTTAGTTCCTCTAATTGGCTCCGGAATATTTAAAATGGAAGATTTTATATTCTTTTTTTCGTTTATATTCAATAAGGAAGTCTAGGTAAAGTTTATCATTTAAATAATCTTTGTGTTTATCATGTCTTTTTGTTTATAATGTCTTTGTGTTTATCGTGTCTTTGTGTTTATTATGTCTTTTGAATTATCATGTCTTTTGGTTTATCATGTCTTTGTGTTTATCATGTCTGTGTTTATTTTGTCTTTGTGTTTATCATGTCTTTTGGTTTATCATGTCTTTGTGTTTATCATGTCTTTGTGTTTATCATATCTTTGCGTTTATCATGTCTTTGTGTTTATCATGTCTGTGTTTATTTTGTCTTTGTGTTTATCATATCTTTTGGTTTATCATGTGTTTGTGTTTATCATGTCTGTGTTTATTATGGCTTTGTGTTTATCATGTCTTTTTGTTTATTATGTCTTTTGGTTTATCATGTCTTTGTGTTTATCGTGTCTTTTAGTTTATCATGTTTTTGTGTTTATCATATCTTTTGGTTTATCATGTCTTTGTGTTTATTATGTCTTTGTGCTTACCATGTCTTTTGGTTTATCATGTCTGCATTTATCATGTCTTTATGTTTTTCAAGTCTTTGTGTTTATCATGTATTTGTGTTTATTATGTCTTTATGTTTATCATGTCTTTATGTTTATCATGTATTTGTGTTTATTATGTCTTTATGTTTATCATGTCTTTATGTTTATTATGTCTGTGTTTATCATGTCTTTGTGTTTATCACATCTGTGTTTATTATGTCTTTATGGTTATCATGTCTTTTTGTTTATTATGTCTTTGTGTTTATCATGGCTTTGTGTTTATTAAATCTCTGTGCTTAATATGTCTTTTTGTTTATCATGTCTTTGTGTTCGTCATGTCTTTGTGTTTATCATGTCTTTGCGTTTATTACTTCTCTTGTCGTTTATTTATTTCCTTCTTTCCTTTCCTCATTGGGGTATTTTTTTCCTGTTGGAATCTTTCGGCTTGTATCATCCTGCTTTTCCAACTAGGGTTGTAACTTAGGTAATAATAATAATAATAATAATAATAATAATAATAATAATAATAATAATAATAATAATAATAATAATAATAATAATAAATAACTGGTCTATGTTTCCTTGTTGGAGTACTTCTCAAGGAAAATTGTCAACAAAGAGAATCAATAAAGGAAATGTCATCACGCCAGATTTAAGATTAAATATTGACTTTAGAAAAATAGCTCCACATAAAAATAGCAATAGATATTGTATCACCAAAGCAAATAGTAAGTTAGACATGATTATAACAGCTATGAAAACAGTAGCTATGACCCTATGAAGCTATGCTAAAATATTATACCTTCAAACCAAATAGCAAGTTAGACATGATTATAGCAGCTATGAAAACAGTATCTATGAACCTATGAAGCTACGCCAATTCATATTCTCTAGAGTGGCATTGAGAACCCAGTAGATATTAAGCCATCAACAGTGACAAATGGAAAACTGAATATGGAAATAGCAGAAGGGGGAGAACAGAAACTCGACAGAAAATGACGGGACATAAATATACTGTCAAAAGATCCTGGTGTCCACCGAATGTGAAATATTACATAAAGGATAAACACTGAGGGCTTAATAGCATCTTGCTTTTTCCAACTAGGATTGTAGCTTAGTAAGTAATAATAATAATAATAATAATAATAATAATAATAATAATAATAATAATAATAATAATAATAATATTTCATTAGTTCATTACTTCTTATATCGCTTATTTATTTCCTTATTTCCTTTCCTCACTAGGCTATTTTTCCCTGTTGGACCCCTTGGGCTTATAGCGTCCTGCTTTTCCAAGTAGGGTTGTAGCTTAGCCAGTAATAATAATAATAATAATAATAATAATGATAATAATAATAATAATAATAATGATAATGATGATAATAATAATAATAATAATGATAATAATGATAATAATAATAATAATAATAATAATAATAATAATAATAAATTGTATTTACTTAATATATTATTCAAAATCTAAAGAAAAACATCAGGAGAGATTTTGTATGGGAAAAGCCGAATCGAGTTAAGTCTCCGATATCCGATTTCGGAGACAGCCTTTAGTGGCTTCGGCCTCAGCTTCAGGCCAAAGCCGATTTGTAGTTACTGCATATATCCCTTGGACGATTTCTGTCTTTATATCCTTTATCTACAGATTGTATGTTTGTTTGTTTGTTTGTTTGTGTGTTTACTCTATCTGATATGCTAGAATGAATATCTTTATTTTTTATCTTTTTGTTTTTCATTAGAATTATTCCTTATAAATTTGGTTATTTTTTTTCTCTCCCTTATTGTCTTTCCAAGATATGTAGAAGCATTTATTCTCTCTCTCTCTCTCTCTCTCTCTCTCTCTCTCTCTCTCTCTCTCTCTCTCTCTCTCTCTCTCGTCTGTCTGTCTGTCTGTCTGTCTGTCTGTCTGTCTGTCTCTCTCTCTCTCTCTCTCTCTCTCTCTCTCTCTCTCCTCTCTCTCTCTCTCTCTCTCTCTCTCTCAAATATATATATATATATATATATATATATATATATATATATATATATACATATATATACGTATATATGTTTATATACATATACATATATATATATATATATATATATATATATATATATATATATATATGTATATTTAAATATATATATATATATATATATATATATATATATATATATGTGTGTATATTTAAATATATTATATATATATATATATATATATATATATATATATAATATATATATATATATATATATATATTTATATATATATATATATATATATATGTATATTTAAATATATATATATATATATATATATATATATATATATATATATATATATATACAGTATATATATGTATTAAACATCTCTCCAAATATTTGACAACTCCCTAGTCCAAGGATCCTCTAGCCAAGCGTTCATCTAAAACTTCTAAGTGTTGAAGAAATGTTCTATCCTTATAAGACAATTATAGAAGAAGAAGAAGAAGAAGAAGAAGAAGAAGACGAAGAAGAAGAAGAAGAAGAAGAAGAAGAAGAAGAAGAAGAAAGGATATAAATGAAATGAAAAAAAGATTCTCGCTGATCATTGAAACGAAAACATGCTGTCTTCGATGACGTCAGATGTTACAGCGAATGGCAAGAAAACCACATTTACTCTCATCAGTGTCGTTCTTCTTCGATTTTTGGTCAGCCATTTTAAACTCCATCTTTCCTTCAGACCGACAAGCAGAGGAGACTCTTAGGTTAAGGTAAGTGGCCTTTGTTAGTGTGTTAATATATAGGTAAAGTGTCCTTTGTTAGTGTGTTAATATATAGGTAAAGTGGCCTTTGTTTATGTGTTAATGTTTAGGTAAAGTGGCCATTTTTAGTGTGTTAATGTTTAGGTAAAGTGGCCATCTTGAGTGTGTTAATGTTTAGGTAAAGTGGCCCTTTTTAGTGTGTTAATGTTTAGGTAAAGTGGCCTTTGTTAGTGTGTTAATGTTTGGGTAAAGTGGCCTTTGTTAGTGTGTTAATAAGGTAAAGTGGCCTTTGTTAGCGTGTTAATTTTCAGGTAAAGTGGCCTTTGTTAGTGTGTTAATATTTGGGTAAAGTGGCCATTTTTAGTGTGTTGATATATAGGTAAAGTGGCCTTTGTTTTTGTGTTGATATTTAGGTAAAGTGGCCTTTGTTAGTATGTTAATGTTTAGGTAAAGTGGCCTTTGTTAGTGTGTTAATAAGGTAAAGTGACCTTTATTAGTGTATTAATAAATAGCTAAGTGGCCTTTGTTAGTGTGTTAATATATAGGTAAAGTGGCCTTTGTTATTGTGTTAATATTTAGGTAAAGTGGCCTTTGTTAGTGTGTTAATATTTGGGTAAAGTGACCTATATTACTGTGTTAATATTAAGGTAAAGTGACCTTTGTTAGTGTGTTAATAAGGTAAAGTGTTCTTTGTTAGTGTGTTAATATTTTAGTAAAGTGACCTATATTAGTGTGTTAATATTTAGGTAAAGTGGCCTTCGCTAGTGTGTTGATATTTAGGTAAAGTGGCCTTTGTTAGTATGTTAAATGTTTAGGTAAAGTGGCTTTTGTTAGTGTGTTAATATTTAGGTAAAGTGGCCTTTGTTTATGTGTTAATGTTTAGGTAAAGTGGCCTTTGTTTATGTGTTAATGTTTAGGTAAAGTGGCCTTTGTTAGTGTGTTAATAAGGTAAAGTGGCCTTTGTTAGCGTGTTAATTTTCAGGTAAAGTGGCCTTTGTTAGTGTGTTAATAGGGTAATGTGGCCTTTGTCAGTGTGTTAATTTTCAGGTAAAGTGGCCTTTGTTAGTGTGTTAATATCTAGGTAAAGTGGCCTTTGTTATTGTGTTAATCTATTGGTGAATACGCCTTTATTAGTGTGTTAATATTTGGATAAAGTGACCTTTATTAGTGTGTTAATATTTAGGTAAAGTGGCCTTTGTTAGTGTGTTAATATTTAGGTAAAGCAACCCTTGTTAGGTAATATCACTGTACAATTTTATATCCCTTCTGTTTATTATATAAAGAACATCAAATACTATACATCATCATCATCATCATCATCATCATCTCCTCCCACGCTTATTGACGCAAAGGTCCTCGGTTAGATTTCGCCAGTCGTCTCTATCTTGAGCATTTAATTCAACACTTCTCCATTCATCAACTCCTACCTCATGCTTAATAGTCCTCAGCCATGTAGGCCTGGGTCACCCAAATCTTCTAGTGCCCTCGTTGAGTCCAGCTGAAAGTTCGGTGAACTAATCTCTCTTGGGGGAGTGCGAAGAGCATGCCCAAACCATCTCCATCTACCCCTTATCATGATCTCATCAACATATGGCACTGGAGTAATCTCTCTTACGTTCTCATTTCTAATCCTGTCCTGCCATTCAACTCCAAGCATAAGAAAATTTGTGACGCAAAACTAAAAAAAAAACTAAAAAAAAAATTATATAAAAAAAAAGTTTGTTCCTTACTAAAAAAAAAAATGTATGCAGTAATTTATAAGGGAATTTCAAACTTGCTTCGAAAATCGACTTGGGTAGAAAAAATGACTTACGTCTAAAAATGACTTACGTCAAAAATTAGTAACATAAAACTAAAAGACAATGTAAGAAAATTTGTTCCTAAAAAACTATATAAAGAAAATGTATTCTATTATAAAAACATATGCAGTAATTAGT
This sequence comes from Palaemon carinicauda, assembly GCF_036898095.1. Lineage (NCBI taxonomy): Eukaryota > Metazoa > Arthropoda > Malacostraca > Decapoda > Palaemonidae > Palaemon > Palaemon carinicauda. The sequence continues at coordinate 16,522 of NW_027171419.1, forward strand.
AGGATTTTAAACATACGTCGAAAATCGACATACGGCGAAAACCGACTTACACCCAGAAATCGACATACTCCGAAAACCGACTTACTTACACAGAAACCGACTTACACCAGAAATCGACTTAAACCCAGAAACCGACTTACACCAGAAATCGACTTAAAACCAGAAACCGACTTACACCAGAAATCGACTTACACCAGAAATCAACTTACACCGGAAATCGACTTACACCAGAAACCGGGCTTACCGCCGAAAACCGACTTACACCAGAAATCGACTTACGCCAGAAACCGACTTCACCAGAAATCGACTTACCGCCAGAAATCGACTTACCAGAAACCACTTACGCTAAAAATCGACTTACGCCAGAAACCGACTTGCGCCGAAAACCGACTTACACCAGAAATCGACATACTCCGAAAACCGACTTACACCAGAAACCGACTTACACCAGAAATCGACATACTCCGAAAACCGACTTACACCAGAAACCGACTTACACCAGAAATCGACATACTCCGAAAACCGACTTACACCAGAAACCGACTTACACCAGAATCGACTTACACCAGAAATCGACTTACGCCAGAAAACCGACTTACACCAGAAACCGACTTACCAGAAATCGACTTACACCCAGAAAACCCGACTTACTCCAGAAACCGACCTTACCACCAGAAATCGACTTACCTCCGAGAAACCGACTTACACCAGAAACCGACTTAACACCAGAAATCGACATACTCCGAAAACCGACTTACACCAGAAACCGACTTAACACCAGAAATCGACTTAAACAAGAAACCGACTTACACCAGAAATCGACTTACACACCAGAAATCGACTTAAACCAGAAACCGACTTACACCAGAAAACCGACTTCACACCAGAAATCGACTTACACCAGAAACCGACTTACACCAGAAATCGACTTACGCCAGAAAGCGACTTACGCCAGAAACCGACTTACGCTAAAAAACCGACTTACACCAGAAATCGACTTACTCCAGAAACCGACTTACACCAGAAATCGACATACTCCGAAAACCGACTTAACCAGAAACCGACTTACACCAGAAACCGACTTGAACCAGAAACCGACTTACACCAGAAATCGACTTACACCAGAAATCGACTTAAACCAGAAACCGACTTACACCAGAAATCGACTTAACCAGAAACCGACTTACACCAGAAATCGACTTACACCAGAAATCGACTTAAACCAGAAACCGACTTACACCAGAAATCGACTTAAACCAGAAACCGACTTACACCAGAAACCGACTTACACCAGAAATCGACTTACACCGGAAACCGACTTACACCAGAAACCGACTTACGCCGAAAACCGACTTACACCAGAATCGACTTACACCAGAAACCGACTTACACGCTAAAAATCGACTTACGCCAGAACCGACTTGCGCTGAAAACCGACTTACACCAGAAACCGACTTACTCCAGAAACCGACTTACACCGAAAAATTGACTTACACCAGAAACCGACTTACACCAGAAATCGACTTACGCTAAAAACCGACTTACACCAGAAACCAACTTGCACCAGAAACCGACTTACACCAGAAATCGACTTACACCAGAAATCGACTTACTCCGAGAAACCGACTTACACCAGAAATCGACTTACACCAGAAACCGACTTACACCAGAAATCGACTTCGCCGAAAACCGACTTACACCAGAAATCGACTTACACCAGAAACCGACTTACACCAGAAATCTACTTACACTAGAAACCGACTTACACCAGAAATCGACTTACACCAGAAACCGACTTACACCAGAAATCTACTTACACTAGAAAACCGACTTACACCAGAAATCGACTTACACCAGAAACCGACTTACACCAGAAATCTACTTTACACTAGAAACCGACTTA